>NC_029772.3:99757142-99807084 GCF_000817695.3 Arachis duranensis | reverse complement strand
TGTATAATTCTAAATTTTATATTCAATTTATTAAATTATTTTTATGTTTTTTTAAATTATTAATTTATACTTTATTATATTTTTTATTGTATTACACACTATTATTTTTTCTTACTATTATTTTCTATACACATGTCTGTCATTGTTTTATCGCAATTGTTATATTGTTTTGTTCTTTTTTTTATTTTCTTTTTCTTCTCCCATCTTTTCTTTAATTATCACCAAGTACCATTATCACAATTTTATATCTTGTTTATTATTTTGATCTATAATCATTTTTTTGTTAACTTTTATGAGTTGTTAAAGTGTTATTAAAAAAATTCGTTTTTGTGTCTTTTGAATATTTAAATGTATAAAAATAATATTTTAATTTTTATGTGCTTGTATTCTATTAATTATTTTATTGAAAGAGTTCGATACTATCTTCATCGAAAATATTATTTTTGATATAACACTAACGCTACATAAACAAAAATAATTATCTTCAGCGGCAGAGCTACATAGAAAAAAGGAGAAAATTGCCCCCTAATTTTAATTTTTACATGTAAATTTTAGTTTAGTTCTCCTCAAAATTTTATTTTAATCTTATTTTATTGTGTAAATATTTTTTGTCACCCTCTAATATTTTATTTAGTTCTGCTGCTGATTATCTTTCACATTAATTACATGAATGGTCATAAAAAAAAACAAATATAATTATACGACTATATAAAATATTTTACATTGTCAATATACAAAATTAAACTCTTTATTATTATTTTCTACATTGAATTTATAAAGATATATATCAATAGATATATTAGTACCTATTAATATATTAAATATTAATAATTATAGCAGTGTCTTCACGTGGAACAAATTGAAATTTGCTTTATGGTGAGAATTACATTGTAATTAAAGTTAAGATCTCAACCACAACATAATTCAATATGTTAGAAAAGGTGGATAGGGGGTTGGCCAGAAACCTTAGAGAATACATGTTATTTTCGAAAAATTGAATTCAAGATATGACGCTTAACTGATCGGAGCAACAACTACTTGTGTTAAATTGTTTTGAAACACGATGGTGCATATTATGATAAAGAGAAAAAATAGTAAAGAGATAAAATTTTTCTTTAATAAATAATTAAAACTTATTTATAAGAATGTGTCATTTTAAAATAAATTATACATTTCTTTTCATTTTCTCCACGCACAAACTTTTTTATTATAGGATTGTCCTATTATATTACAAACTCTTCACACCTCAATGGTTTTCTGATTTTTTTTTCAGTTTTTTCTTGGACAAGTTTTCAGTTTTTTCTTCTTTCCTTGGGTGAATCAGGGCCTAAGCCCAAATCGTTTTCAAATTCTACAACTCACCCAAAGTAATTACCAAAAAGAAAAAGAAACCCAAAGTGATATTGTAATTTAGGTCCAATATAATGAAGACTCAACTCTATAAGTCGGTCCCTTTAATGAAAACTAAAAGGTTGGAAATATGAAATATATAGTACTAGATTGTACTTAAGTCCAAAAATATGAGCCAATTCAAATGCAAAAAAAAAATAAACCAACTTAGTTTGATCGAGTGGTTAATTTACTTTTTCGTTTAAGAAAATATGAGAATTCGAATCTTGCTATGAACAACAAAAAAATCCCAAAAAAGTAAAAATATTTATAAATTAAGAATAAGAGATGACAAAAAAGATAAAAATTGATAATGAAACTAAAAGTAGACAATTATGGAATTAAATGACTTCTTATTAGTCACTTTATTATTATTTACAAGTTTAATTTAAAAAAAAAATTGAAGGAACTAGGAGGACATGCTCAAGTACATTGATATTCTTTTCACTTTTGATTCGGGTCATAAAATTGCGTTATTCATTATTTCATATAATGGGACTAAAAAAAAGTTTAAACTACTAGTATTTTTATTAAAATTTCATTCTCATTTCTCTTTTCTCACTTTATGTCATATTCTCTAATCTTTTTAGGAATATATTCTTTTCACTTTTGATTCGGGTCATAAAATTGCGTTATTCATTATTTCATATAATGGGACTAAAAAAAAGTTTAAACTACTAGTATTTTTATTAAAATTTCATTCTCATTTCTCTTTTCTCACTTTATGTCATATTCTCTAATCTTTTTAGGAATATCTATTATCAATTATTAAATTGTAGCAACCAAGGTTGTAAGAATCGAACCAATTATTGAATCGGTTAAATAACTAGTTCAATAGTTCAGTGATCTAACCGTGGTCGAATCGTAGTAGAACCAGTTTCGTTAAATATAAAATAAAATTATTAAAAATATAATATAAATCTTTTAAAATTTAAATTCAATCATTCGTATAATAATAAATTTTAAAATTTCATAACTCATCCACTAACTGAACTATATCTCATTTCATCATTAAAATTCTATATTCAAATTCAAACATCAAAATTTATAATTAAAAGAAATCATGGCATAAAATACTATATTCATATTCAATAGACAATCACCAACATCGATAATTACTTAATTAGACAAAATTCACTCAATTAATGCCAAATTACCTATTAGAAATTGCTATAAACCAATCTCAGCAGTAACATTTTTTCAAGATGTGCAAAACAAACCATCCCCTGTCCCTTAAAACCCAACTTCATGTTTCAGAAAAAATATCCTAATGACTTAGTACATTAAAGAAATACTCTACATAGTCAATAATAATTTAGAAATTAAAGAAAAAATATTTTTATCATATATTTACCTAAATCACTAGAATATTACAAACTTTTATAGTACTCATAATATCTTTTAAGCCATTTTTTAAAAATTATTTTGTATAGAATAAAATATTTTTTTAATTTTTTTATATGGAATAAAATATTTTCTTTCATTTCTAAATTACTATTGACTATGTAGAGTATTTTATTTAAAATTTGAGTACATACATGTATTTACCTAAGTTATTAGAACGTTACAAATTTTTATAGTACTCCTAACATTTTTTAAACAATTTTTTTAAAATTATTTTGCATAGGATCAAATATTTTTTGTAGTATAATTTAAATAAATTTATTAAAAAATTTTAGTAAAAAATATTCATGAGCTATTAAAAATAGACAAAAGAGTAAAGTATGGAATTCGAATTGATAGCTCATTAATATTTTAAAGAAGTCTCGTAATTAAATATTTTGTTAGCTTTTTTTTAATGTATAAAATAAAATATATATTTTTTATTTTTAAATTATTAATTTTTTAATAAGTGTATAATTCGAACCCAGTTGGTTCGAATTAGTGTGTGCGTGTATTTGTGTATAATTCGAACCAAGCTGGTTCGAATTAGTATGTGCATGTATTTGTGTATAATTCGAACCAAGCTGGTTCAAATTATATAGAAATAGAGTTCGAATCAGGGTCGTTCGAACTACATATAAATGTGCATTGGTGGATTCACGAAGTAGATTTTGATTTGGCGAATTTGTGTAAAATTTTGCTGCTTTTGGTTTATTATTGTGATTTGCGCTATTAATTAAGTATATCATAAAAGATAATATTTTAATGTTTTGATATATTTAATATATTAAAAATATAAAAAATTATTTTTACAATAAATAATATTAAAACATTTTTTTATGATATGTTTATCCAATACTCACGTATGATAACAAAATCCTTTTTTATTGTCAAATAATTTTTATTTTAAATTTTCTTGCCACCAAAGTCAACATGTTATTAGCATTAGCCATACTATTGGTTTTATCTAATAGTATTACAGAGTTCATTTAAAATAGTAATTAATAATTACTAGAAATCTTGAGTTTTAGACAATGAGATGTGAAGGGGACCAAATATTTGATGAGAATTGAGATGCTATATGTAATGCATTCATATGTAATTATGTACAACATTTTGTGCAGGACACTCAACGATGCTTCCTTTTTATAGCATTTGTCCCTTCTCTCGCCTAGAAACCGTGCATGTAATTGCATGTATTAAATGAAAAAAAAGTGTTTTATATGAATATTTGTTTTTTAATTAAAAATAAAATGAAATTTAGTGAGCAATAATATTTAATATTAGAGTAAATATTTTTTTCGGTCCCTAACCTTTTACTCGAAAAATAACGTACATTTTAATCTTTTTAATATCTCATTGTAAATACTTTGCGTGACTGAATGAGTATGTTGTTTTTTTCGGTGTTGATGAAATGTCCACAAAATATGAAGTTATAGACTCAATAAAAAAGATAGAAGAAAAGATTACAAAGCTGAAGATTAAGATTGTTAGATACAAAAATATTGAATATTTTAGTAGTGGTGTTAACATGTACAAAGTTGTCGAGATTATTTTCATATGCATTGTATTAACAATGGAGTTTACTTTAGTTGCTAGTTGATGATATTAGAAGAACTTCTCAGTGCTTTGTTAATGTTATTTTGTTAATTGTGTTTTGTTTGTAATTTGTGCTACTTGGATAAATAAATATAGTTTTGCCTATGTTACTGTGATAAACTATGTTCTTAGATTAATTGATAATTTCTAATTATTTATCTTCTGTCTTTTTTTTTGCTGCCAATTAGAAATTTTAGGAGCTCCTTTATAGGTTTTGTAATAGTGACCGTTTTTTTCACACTTGTTGTAGGTAACTTGGAATGTTCTCCTTACTTTGTCTTCATTAGCTGGTGGAGGAGGTTGAGCAGCTTCTATTCTTTTCATCCTTGGTCTACCTGCAGGCCTTAAAATTCTAGGAGCCTTAGGCTTCAACAAATTAGTTGGCTCCCAAAATTCTTTACTATTCACAGGATTGATATAGATGTCATAAGTCTTTCTTATAGCTTCCATAGTGAGGAATGGAGACACAAACTCCTCCGCTATTTTAACTCTCACCCTTGATATGGCTGCAACAACGTAAGCACAAGGTAGACCTTGATAACATATTGAGAATTGAGTTATATTAGAATAAATTTAATGGCATAAATTGTAACGCAGATCTAATACATGAATACTATAATATTTACCTGTAAGCTGTCACAAATTACATGTGCATGTGTGATGTTTCAGGTTTACTTTAAATTTGTGTGAATTATTTGTGACTTTAAACACCACTTTGTCATTATCATCATACCACTGAGTATTTTACTTGTAACTTTTTGGCTTGATCTATTTGTCCAATTTCATCTGTTGCACTGGTGCTAGACGTCCCTTGTAAGCCCCTAAAAATCTCTTATGAGTAGTCATCTTCTTCATAACGTGAACTCTGAGTTCTTCACAAAGTGTCAATATTGGTTTTTTCCTAACCTCCACTATAACCGCATTTTATGCCTCACACATATTGTTAGTCACAGCTCCATTTTTCGGATAGTGGCTAAAGAATACCTGCACCATACCTTAGAATCAAATTTGCTCATATACTCCCATGCTATATACTCCCATGCTCTGAGACTAATAATTTTGATCTTATCCATTGTAGCCTTAAACTGAATGGGAGTTGTGCTTCTTGCAGCTTTCCACACACATCATTTGACTTGTTTATCTCTAAATCTCAACTCGCAATTTTTTCACATATACAAAACATAATTTCTATAAAATGTATTTGGCATGACTTCTTTCCCTGTCCTAAGAAGACCCTACAATAACAATAATGTTTGATAAGCTATAATAATTATCAGTACATAATATGAAATGACAGGTTGAAGATAAAGGTGCATACTTTTTGCTGATCAGATATCAAGTGCCATCCAAATAACATATATCTCCGAAGTCACCTTGCAGAAAATTCAAAAATCACCTTCAATTATCAATATTTTCAGCCCTTGCCACACCAAATGCTATGACAAATACATAGTTATTTGCATCTTATGTAACTGTCGATAAAAGTTGACTTTTATAGTAGCCTTTTAAAAAACATCCATCAAGTCCTATAAGTGGTCTACACCCATTATTAAACCCCTGTTTACATGCATCAAAACTAATGTAAACCTTCTCAAATAGATTTGGATATTGAGACGGAGGTGGAGTATTCATATGAGCATTACTCCCAAGGTTGCTCCTATGTAACTCATGCAGATAATTCCTCATCTTTTCAAATTGTGCCTTTTCACCTCCAAGGACAGTCTCTCTGCCTATTTTAATGTCCGTGTAATTATCTTTTCATTCACCTGCATATTGTAATCCTGTTTTATGTGTTTCATGGCCTCCTTTGCTGTCGGTTTTGGTTGAGTCTTCAATCGCTTCTCTAGTTTATCGGCCACCCATTTTCTGTCAGTCAGGTTGCTTCCATAATCCCTTTTACATGTGTGCTTATTGTGGAAAGTTTTGACTTCAAAATTCTTACTAGTTGATTTTATTGACACATAGATCAGCCATGTACAATATTTTTCTGCACACTTTGCTCTAACCCTCCCAGGCTCATTCTATACATATATACACGCAATCCCTACCATCATTGACAAACACATCGTTAAATGTCCTTTTGAATTGCTCTACTGTTGCAAATTGCATCTCTAATTCAAACTGTACATCTTCATAAGCATTGTCCTCATTGAAGTCTGGACCAACAGGACCTCTCTCATCCTCTGAAGGAACAGGAGTGACAAAATCCTCAGACACATATTCATACAATGTCACTACCCTGATCAGCTTCATAATCATGTGAATTTTCCTTACATCAGTAGCTTTCCTTGGGCCTCTCATATTATCCCCTTATGGCCCATTAATTCCTCCACTTTTTTGGTCTTGGCCTAATCCTACCTCTCTAGTTTTATTTCCTCTTCCAATCCTATCAGCTCTATTACCAACACCAGTACTAGGCCCACTTCCCATTTCTTTATTTAACACATATTTCTTTTTTCTCTTTTCAGTGTATCTCCTTGAGGCCCTTTTTTTTTCATGGTAATTGGTGAGCCAATCTTTCTTGTTTTCTTCTTCTTGTTTTGTACTTTTGGAGAGTCCTAACTACTTTCACTCTCAAACCCAGGAGGAGGAGACTTGTAGGCTTCATCTTCGACACTCTCGTACAAATTAGATGATGATGATGAAGAATCCGTCACCACTACAACAGGTTCATTTTCACAAACTACGTCTTCCAATACAAGATTATCAATTGGATGCTCGAAGTAAAGGAAGAATTCACTTAGATTATGCTTCAATGTGAAATCACACATTTCATTGATTTCCTTGTCACCACAAAGCACATGCAACCCATCCTCAAATTTGATGGCAGTGGGGTCGTACCAATAAATTTTCTTATGCACTAAATACCCTAAGCCCTTGAAGAGTTCTTTCAAGTCTTTCTTATTAACAAAATTCACATCCATTGGAAAAAATTTCTCCACCTTTCCCCCTAAGTAACGCAACTTGCTCTTTGAATTTCTTCCCAACTTTCTGCCATGGTTAAATACAGGAATCACAAATACAGACATCCCAAAATTTTTTCCTAACACACATCACACATCAATGACAGCTAGAAAAACCAAAACTAAAAACATTATATTGTATCAATAACTTGAATATAAACTTCTTTTCTAACATGAACAAACTCAGATTTACCGTAAAGAACTCGAAAATAGAGTCGCAATTCATGCAGGTGGTTCATTCGTCAGAGACATGCATGCAAAAGAAGTACATTATCAACCTAAAAACAAAGAAAGCTAACTAGGGGAACTAATCTTTCACGTGTGCCACGACGTTGCCGTCAAAACCTTCAGAACGTCCTTCAATCACTCGTAACTAGGCCAAGATTGGCAATGTGTTCCCTGACTTTTGGAGGAAAATAATGGTGGAAGAAAAATTGTTAGGGCTTTTCTGTGAATGAGCAAGGAGATAAAGGAGAGTAATGTAAATACGGGTAGGTTATTTATGGCAAGAGGGAGGGGGGTTTTAGTCCCATTCATAATTTTGTTTTGCCACCTGCCACTGTAACATGACACGTTAGATAACAATAGACATGTCACACGGGTAGGCTATTATATGTACATTTCTTTGCATAGATGAAAGTTTGGATGAAATATCAGAAAAATTAAGGTGTGCGTCGTCCTTCGGATAAAAAGTCAAGGAGCAAAAAGAATATTTACCCTTAATATTAAGATTTAACAAATTCATTATTTGCCAAATTTAAGTTGATGCAACAGAGTAAAATTTTGTTAATGATTTTAACTTTGAGTTAAGATAAGGATAACATAACTTAAAATTGATACTAAGAGAGTAAAAAACTAGTTTACTTTTAGAAATGTTGATATATAACCAAAAGTTTCATAGTTAATATAAAAAATCGATTAATTTTTCTTTTTGTCATTTTGAAAATGGGAGAATAAGAACAAAATTATACATTATCGAGATTTTCTTTTTTCTTCTTCCCTTTAGCTAAAAAATGTAATCACTTGTGCTGAATCTTATCTATGAGTAGTTGGAAATATATTAATGAGGCCTGAGGGAGCGAGACTTGGTAAACTTAATCAACTTGAACCAAGTCAGACATCTGTTGATATTTATATCCGATTATCATTTCTTCAATCTACATATCCAACTAGGATGAGGCCTCATTACCTAATTAAATACCTCCTAATAAGTAATAAAAACTTACATGTTTCATGTTATTGCAAACGGATAGGGACAAATACTATTTTGAATGTATTTCGTCAGCAGTAATAACAAAATATGTATATTTTTATTTCATTGTTACTGTAAATGGAATAAATAATAAATAAAAAATATAAATAATTAAATAAAAATATATTAGTAAATAAATAATTGGTTTTATTTATTTATAAAAATCCAAACAATGAAACGACCAAACTCTTAGTAATTAGATTATTTATAATTTAATTTTAATATATTTAATTATAATATAAAAAGATATTATATGTACTCTAAATTAAATATTTTCATATTAATAGTTAAAAATTATTAGATAATTTGATATATTTAATTAAATTAATATTTAATAATTTTTAATTATTAATTATACATAAAAATAATTGTATATGAAATTTTACCATAAAATAATTATTTTTGCAATTATTATATAAACGATCCTCAAAAAACGAATACGATAAAGTGACGATCAACTATGGTTCGCGTCTTGTGGCAAAATTAAATTTAATGAAAAAAAATATTTAAAAATAAAAAAAGAAAAAGAAAAGCGGGGTCCAAAAAGTAAAAGATTACGGGCACGTAACAATCCGCCATAATGGAAACTGGCAAGCGGGTGTTTCGCCTTTATATTCATTTCATTACAGTTGTTTTAGTTTAACATTTTCTCTTTCTTTTTTAAAAGTTTGATATTATTATCGCTCACAACTACGACACACTTTCCTCCTTCTTCTTCTTCTCGGTGAAGTCAATGCACAATAACTAGTAGAAAAACAAAAACAGAACGCCCCTGTTGCCATATTCAAACCGAATATTCATTCTTTTCTTTGTTTCCATATTTGCCCCTCTTACTTTCTTCCTCTTTCTCTGTTACTTCACAAGTCTAAAGGGTGAGAGGAATTTTTCTCTTTCAAACTATGAAGTTTTAGTCCATGGTTTTGGGTTTTGACCAGTCCATGCACACTCATGTTCCGCGTTTTTTTTTATTCCTTGCGTGCTTTTTCCGTTACTCTTTCTCTCTAAAAAATACGTTGGAATTATCATCACTAATCAGGGTTCAGGACTGGTATTATTGTCTGCAACTCTTGTTTCTCCGTGATAGAGAGTGAGGCTTAGATTAGATTACTGTGTCTCTGTAACTGTAAATGTAAGAAACGGCACTCTTGTTACTTACTCTGTTTATCAAAACCCAGAAATTTCAATTTTTCTTCTGTCAATTAGTTTCTGCATGTTTATCTCCCTCTTCTTTTATTTATTTGTTCTTAAAATATTTTTCTTGCTTGCCCTTTTCTGTGATTGATAATATAATAATATATATATGGATTCAAACATGTGAAGTTGGAATCCCTCAATTACTGTTTTGTTTAATAAGGTGCGGTTATGTTTATGTAAGATACAATAAGTAATTAAGTACTATTAATTTTAGTCATAGTTTCCTTTGAAACTCTTTTCATTACATTTATTGTAAATTCTATAACTTGTGAACTTGGTTTGAAATTAAGTGTTTTCACTTTTTAGTGATTTTATATATTTTGCAAAATTTAAACCATGGTAATTTATGCAGTATTGGTTTGTTTTTTTTAGTTATTGTCTGTTTTCATGCATGAGAGCAAAAACAATAAGGGGTTTCTGTAATGAATGTTCTTAGTTTAGTGATTAGTCTTGTTGATATTGCTTGCAATGATTTAACCACTGATACTGAAATTTACCTCTAGAATAGAGAGGATCATGGGTTGCTTTGGCTTCTGCAAACAAGATGATAGTTATAAACCTTCTGATAACCGATCCTTAATGCCAACAAATTCTACTGGTACACTATTTCCTTCATTTTCCCCCAGGGTCTTTACAATTTCTGTTTCAACATTTTCTGTTATAAAGTTTAATGGCTTATGTGTTCACTGAATTACTTCCTTGCTGCTTTAATTTCATTTGTTCAATGTAGGGAATACCGGTTATAGTACCAGACCAACTGCAGTAACCACTCCTAAGATTATAGAATTCAAACCGATTGCCGTCCCTTCCCTTTCATTAGATGAATTGAAGTCTTTGACAGACAATTTTGGGGCAAAATGTTTCATTGGTGAGGGTGCATATGGGAAAGTGTATCGCGCGACATTGAAAGATGGCCGGGATGTTGTAATTAAGAAGTTAGATTGCAGCAGGCAACCAGACCAAGAATTTCTTGCACAGGTTCAGTTCAATGCAGTTTCAATTTCAATGATCTATAACATAGCAAATTATCAACTTTTTGTATGTTGAGTACCCTTGATTTTGAACTTATGTAGGTCTCGATCGTATCGAGGTTAAAGCATGAAAATGTTGTTGAACTTGTTAGCTATTGTGTTGATGGTCCTCTTCGTGCCCTTGCTTATGAGTATGCTCCTAAAGGATCCCTTCATGATATTCTACATGGTTAGTAATAAGTAATAATAATACCATATTGTTCATAGTTTTATGCATAGCTTGTTATTGTAAAATTAGGACTAATGCTGGTTGATTGGAATCTGTGATCCTTGTGAATGAAACTGGACTAGTCTTTTGTAATGTTTTCTTTACCAAGTGAGTTGAAATTAGATAATAAGTATATCCATTGCTTTCTTCATTGTGGCATCAAGTCTTACTAGAACTGTGGATAATATAGGACGTAAAGGCGTGAAGGGTGCGCAGCCTGGTCCAGTTCTCTCATGGGCTCAAAGAGTCAAAATTGCTGTTGGAGCGGCCAGAGGACTTGAATATCTTCATGAGAAGGCAGAGATTCATATCATCCATCGATACATCAAGTCGAGCAACATAATGCTTTTTGATGATGATGTTGCGAAGATTGCTGATTTTGATTTGTCAAATCAAAACCCGGATGCTGCAGCGCGTCTCCATTCTACCCGTGTTCTAGGCACCTTTGGTTATCATGCTCCAGAGTAAGTTCTTAACACAAATGTTGATTGGACTTTGGTATAATGAGTGTACTTTTTCAGGGAATGAAGAATGTTAAAAAGAAGTTTAAGTTTTTTCAATTAACATGATAGAAAGTAATTGAAACACAGTAAAGATTGGGCAAATGACTAAATCAGTAATATCTATGGATAGTGAAGTGTAGTGAACTTCAACATCTTATTGTACATTTTTTTTTGTGGATGGCAGATATGCAATGACTGGAACACTCACTGCCAAGAGTGATGTGTATAGTTTTGGAGTGATATTGCTGGAGCTGTTAACTGGCCGTAAACCTGTTGATCACACGCTGCCTCGAGGACAGCAAAGCCTTGTGACATGGGTACTGATACTTACTGGGTTTTTTTTCTGTTAAAATTTTGGTGTGTCTTAAACACCTTAAATTGATTTAATTTTTGAGGTTTTAACATTATGATTTTTGTTTGCTGGGTTATATTAGGCAACACCAAGGCTTAGTGAAGATAAGGTGAAGCAGTGTGTTGATGTTAGATTAAAGGGAGACTACCCTCCAAAGGCAGTTGCAAAGGTACATAATTAGATTATTCCAAAACACTCTTATTCCTGAAGTTTAGAATGAAATACATGTTGTTTTAACCCTTCCTTTTCCCACCTTTGGCAAGCACATTTTGTTTAGGAGAATTGTTATGTCTCACTAATTTGTTTTATATGTTTGTTCTTAAAGTTGGCTGCTGTTGCTGCGTTGTGTGTCCAATATGAAGCTGAGTTCCGGCCAAACATGAGCATTGTAGTGAAAGCTCTACAACCACTACTCAATACCCGTTCCGGTCAACCAAAGGAATCAGCACACAAGATGTAAATTCTCAGAAGCCCCTTCATTCCTTCTTGCAAACTGCAGCAGAATGCCTTCCATTGAGTGTCAATAATCAGTGTCTCAAAGGCATACTAGATATAGTCTTGATATTTTTGTTTGTGTGATTGTATTGGTAACTCGGCAACTAGTTTAGTTTTGCTGTTTTTGAATGACACAATGGAACCTACCTACTGTTTTGTTGTGCAGATTCTACAATCTACTTCTATATATATAAGGTAAACATGGATTATTTTGTTAGAATTTTCTTGTGTGAATACGGTGAGACCAGATCTGTTAATCGTGTTTGAAGAAAGATTGGCAGAAAGGTTCAGTGGGTTTGTGGTGTGCATGTGTGGCTTTGAACTACTTAAGAAGTCTCACATCTGCGGCGCAAAAGAGGAAAGAGGGAAGGCTTTAGTATAAAATAAAGAAATGAAGAGGTAACTAGGCATACCTTTCTCGGCCTTTTGGCTAAGATCAAGTGTAGTATCTGTTCTTATCAGTTTAATATCTGATATGTGGGCCATTGGCCCACACGATATTAAATTTATTTTTTGAGGGGGTTGGGCCACTACAGTAGCTTGCTACTGGGTCCATCGAGCGTCGCTTAGGCCTTCCACTATTGCCTGGGCCTGGCGCATCCCACCAATTTAGTTTAAACATTTCTTAATTAACGAAAAAAATAGAGCACTTAATTAAATGATTTATGCCTAATATTTATATTTAGGGTAGTTTACCAAAATAAATTATTTGGGTTTTAATTTCACCATTCTTTAAAATGGATGTCAAAATAAATTTTTTCCATAAATTGTCTGAAAACCGTAAAACAGCGGGAAGCCAAAATGCTCCCAAAATGCACATAATTCACGGTTGGAATTTGAGAGAGAAAAAAAGACGGGAAGCTGGGAAGACAAAATGCACATAATTTACGGTTGGGATTTTAGAGAGAGAGAGACAATTTCTAGATTTCTAGAGAGGGAGAGGAAAGTGTGGGTTGCTCGAGTTTGATGGGGCTTACATGTCGCGGCCTTGGACGCACTCCAACGTTACCGTGTCGGCACTCGAACTTACTCAACCTCTTGAGCTAAGACCAAGTCAGCCTAACCCTCAATACTTAGCAAGAAAGCTAAGAATACAAGAGAAGAGAACACAAGAGAAAGGAAGTTTTGGTGGAAGAACACTTTATTGCTCAAGTGTGGTTACAAATGATTCACACACCCCAAACTCTAACTCTCACCCCTATTTATAGCCATCCACCTCCTCAATGGATGGTTAGGATTAAATCTAATCAACGGTCCAGATTAATCATCCAGAACCTTCTTTACAAATATCTATCCTACCACAACTCTAAATGTTTCTAGATTATTCCATACCACTCTTTATACTTCTATATACATCTATACTCTTCTAGAATACTCTATGACCTTCCAGAGTCTTCTAGAACCTTCTAGAGTATTCCGGAACCTTCTAGGACATTCTAGAACGTTCCGGAACCATCTAGAGTATTCTCAAACACTCCAGAAAACTATACAAACACTGTTAAATCTAACCTTCTAAAATTTTCTGTGACATTCTCCCCCACCTAATGCGCAGACGTCTTCGTCGCGTTCTGTTCATGATAGTGCTCTAGGTGTTCTTGGAATTGCCACAGATCTTCGCGAGTTTCCCAGCTAGCTTTGGTTATCGGGAGCGCTTTCCACTTGATCAAGTATTGGATACTTGGTGGCACCCCTCTTCGTCGCACGATGCGATTAGCTAAGATCTCTTCGATTTCTTTATCAAATGATCTAATTACCACAGGCGGAGCGCGACTTGAGTCACCTCTACTCGGTTCGTCTTGGTCTCCATGATATGGTTTAAGCATACTCACATGGAAGACCGGGTGAATCTTCATAGAGGGAGGAAGTTGTACTTTGTAAGCAACCTCCCCAACACGTCCAATGATCTCAAATGGCCCTTCATATTTGCGGATTAAGCCCTTATGAACCTTGCGAAAGGCTTTGAATTGTTGTGGAAGAAGTTTGATCATTACCTTGTCTCCCACTTGATAGCTTGCATGCCTCCTCTTCTTATCTGCCCATTTCTTCATCCTCTTGGCAGCTTTGTCGAGGTAAGAACGAGTGACATCTGCTTGTTCTTCCCATGACTTAATCATATGATAAGCCACAGGGCTCTTCCCTGAGTAAGAGGAAGAAAGAGAGTGAGGTGTAAGCGGCTGTTGTCCAGTCACAATCTCGAATGGGCTCTTCCCTGTAGACTCACTCCTTTACAGATTGTATGAGAATTGAGCAATGTTTAGGAGTTTTGTCCAATCCTTCTGATTAGCGCTTACAAAATGCCTTAAGTAACACTCAAGTAAGGCATTCACTCTCTCAGTCTGCCCATCGGTTTGAGGATGGAAGCTTGTTGAGAAATGAAGCTCCGACCCAAGGAGTTTGAACAGCTCTGTCCATAGTCGTCCTGTGAAGCGTGGATCTCGATCACTAATGATGCTCTTAGGCAATCCCCAGTACTTCACCACATTCTTGAAGAATAGTCGTGCTGTTTCCCCTGCAGTGCAGTCAGTAGGGGCAGGTATAAAGGTGGCATACTTTGAAAATCGATCCACTACCACGAGAATAGATCCGAACCCCTCGGACTTCGGTAAGGCAGAGATGAAATCTAGAGAGACACTTTCCCACGGTCGCTCTGATGGAGGCAAAGGTTCCAACAACCCGCTTGGTGTCTTGTTTTCAATCTTATCTTATTGGCACACAAGACAAGTCTTCACATAGCTCTCCACTTCATCTCTCATTTGAGGCCAATAATAAGAAGATTCAATGAGTGCCAAGGTCCGTCGCTGACCTTGGTGACCAGCCCACTTAGTGTCGTGGCATTCTCTCACTAATTTTCTTCTTAGATTTTCCCATTTAGGGACGTATAGTCTTCTCCCTTTAGTGTATAGAAGGTCATTTTCTAGTCAAAATCTTTTGGTCTTACCTTCTCTAGCCAACTCCACCAACTTCTTGGCTAATGGATCGTGATGCAACCCTTCCTTGATGGTGTGCACAATATCTCCTTCAACCATAGAAATGACCGCCAACTCAGCCTTGCGACTCAGCGCATCTGCTACCACATTAGTCTTGCCTGACTTGTATTCGAAATCGAAATCAAACTCAGCCAAGAAGTCTTGCCACCTAGCTTGTTTGGGGCTTAACTTCTTTTGAGTTTGGAAGTAGCTTGTAGCCACATTGTCTGTCTTGACGATGAAGTGTGAACCAAGCAAATAGTGACGCCAAGTTCTCAGACAATGCACCACCGCGGTCATCTCCTTCTCTTGGACAGTGTATCGCCTCTCTGTATCATTCAACTTGCGACTCTCAAAGGCAATAGGATGTCCTTCTTGCATCAGAACTCCTCCAATAGCATAGTCAGAAGCATCAGCGTGGACTTCAAACACCTTTGAGTAGTCGGATAGTGCTAGTACTGATCCTTCTATGATAGCAGCCTTCAACTCATCAAAAGCCTTTTGACACTCCTTTGACCATTCCCAAGAGTGGTTCTTCTTGAGAAGATCAGTTAATGGTGCAGCCTTGGCGGAGTATCCCTTGATAAACCTCCGATAGTAATTAGCCAACCCAAGGAATGACCTCAATTCAGATACCTTGTTTGGAGGTTCCCACTCTTTGATAGCCTTCACTTTTCCTTGATCCATGCAGAGAGTTCCATCTTTAATGATGTGTCCCAAGAAGTGGACTTCGTCCCTTGCAAAGGAACACTTTTCCTTCTTCACATATAGGTTATTCTCTCGCAAGATCTTGTTAAGTGCTCGATAATCGATGCATAGTCTCAATGAACCATCATGCTTCTTTTGGAACAAGACTGGTGCGCCATAAGGTGCCTTCGACGGACGGATGAACCCAGCATCTAGCAAATCCTTGAGTTGCTTCTTCAACTCATCGAGTTCTGGCGGTGCCATCCTATAAGGTGTTGAGGCGGGCGGCTTTGCTCCTAACTCCAATTCAATCTTGTGGTCCACCTTCCTCCTAGGTGGTAGTTGCTTTGGCAATTCGGGGGTATCACATCCTTATTTTCTTCAAGGACTTTCTAAGGCATCACATCCTTATTTTCTTCAAGGACTTCCTTGATTTTGGGAGGAATGTATTCTCTTTCGGATGTTGACTCCTCTTGTAATAGAGCCAAATATGTAGTCTCTTCCTTCTTGAACCCTTTCTTGAGTTGCATGGCAGACAGTATCAGTGGTCCGCCAACTTTAGAGACTGTAGGGATCATGCATGGAAACCCTTTCTCCATGACGCATACTGCGTCGTAGTATGGCATAGGTATTATATTTGCTTTCCTTTGCAAATCGAGTCCGATGACTATTTTAAAATCGTCCATGGGTGCTACTGAGAAATCCACAAGGCCCTTCCAAGAACCAAGAGTCATCTCAACCCCTTTTGCTACTCCCTTAAGGGGTTCACCCTTGGTATTCACAGGTTTGAACCAACCATTCTTTTCGGTGATCTTCAACCCAAGTCTCTTTGCTTCATCAGGCGTGATGAAGTTGTGTGTAGCACCAGTGTCGATCATAGCCATGACAGGTTTTCATTGATAAAGGCTTTGACATAAATAAAGCCTTTCTTTTCTGCAGTGCTTGCCTCTTTGGCCTTCACAGTATTTATGTGTTGGATAGATCCAACACACTCAGTTACTTATTTATGTGTTGGATAGATCCAACACACTCAGTTACTTGAGTTTGAGCTTATCGTTCCTCAGCGATAGATGCCAAAGTCCCTAGCTTGGGACAATCCTTCATTTGGTGTGGTCCCTTGCACACGAAGCATCCTCCTTTGGGCACGAAAGCCTTCTTCTTTTCCTCGTACTCTTTCTTTGAAGAGTATGTTCCTTCCTTCTTGATTGAGAAACTCTTCCCCTTGTCTCCCCCACCTTTAGCAAAACTAGGCTTGGAGGAAGACTTGGGTTTAGAGTCTCCCCTATGATACTCAGTGAGTGATTCGGCCACCACGATGGCCTCATCGACATCCTTAACATTCCTTCTTTGTAGTTCTTGCTTTGCCCAAGGTTGGAGTCCATCAATGAAGAAGAACAATGCATCCTCTGATGCTAAGTTGGGGATTTGAAGCGTGAGAGTAGTAAACTCCTTTACGTAGTCGCTAATCGTACTCTTGTGCTTCAACTCCCTCAACTTCTTCCTTGCTTCATAAACTACATTCTCAGGGAAGAATTGTCTTTTCACTTCCCTTTTGAAATCTTCCCATGTGGCTATGTTGCAAGTACCCTTTTCCATATCTACGCACTTTCTCCTCCATCACAAAGTAGCATTATCAGCAAGGTAGAGAGCTGCAGTGCGTACCTTTATTGCTTCTTCGACCACCCCTTGGCCTTCGAAGTACCTCTCCATTTGCCATAGGAAGTTCTCCACCTCGCGAGCGCCCCTTACGCCCTTGAACTCCTTTGACTTGGGGAGATCAATCTTTGTCATCTCCCTTATAATGGTTGGTCGAGATTTCGCCTCCTCGAACCAAACTCGAACTTCCTCAAATAACTTTAAGGAATTCTCAAGCTTCTCTTCAATTTGGAGCATGCTTTCTTTGAAAGCATCTAGTTCTCCTAACACGTGAGCCTCGAGGGTCTCCTTATCATGTTCTATCCTTTGGAAACGCTCATCCATAGAGGATAGAACGTTCTCCAACACAGAAACTCTCTCTTCTAGGAAGTTAGAGTCCTTACCTCTAGGCTCACTTGAAGAACGGACCTTCTTGCCTCCCCATTGAGAAGGAATAGCATTCCTTCCCCTTTGAGACTCAATATGCTCCATGGTGATACTAGAAGCCATACCCACAAATCACTTGTGCTCCCTCTCAAACCTTGCTCGGATACCAAATTGTCACGGCCTTGGACACACTCCAACGCTACCGTGCCGGCACTCGGACTTACTCAACCTCTTGAGCTAAGACCAAGTCAGCCTAACCCTCAATACTTAGCAAGAAAGCTAAGAATACAAGAGAACACAAGAGAAAGGAAGTTTTGGTGGAAGAACACTTTATTGCTCAAGTGTGGTTACAAATGATTCACACACCCCCAAACTCTAACTCTCACCCCTATTTATAGCCATCCACCTCCTCAATGGATGGTTAGGATTAAATCTAATCAACGGTCCAGATTAATCATCCAGAACCTTCTTTACAAATATCTATCCTACCACAACTCTCTAAATGTTTCTAGATTATTCCATACCACTCTTTATACTTCTATATACATCTATACTCTTCTAGAATACTCTATGACCTTCCAGAGTCTTCTAGAACTATCTAGAGTATTCCGAAACCTTCTAGGACATTCTAGAACGTTCCGGAACCATCTAGAGTATTCTCAAACACTCCAGAAAACTATACAAATACTGTTAAATCTAACCTTCTAAAATTTTCTGTGACATACATGTGGCATTGCTCATGTTGCCAGCATAATTTGTTTAATTTTAGTTATTGTATTTCATATATTTTTGTAAGACTTTAAAATTTAGATTTAAATTTTAAAATTATAAGTTTAGTATTTAATTATTTTAAATTAAAGTCTTGAGTTATTTATGTAAGTTTTATCGAATTTTGTGATTAGAACATAGGAATTGTATTTTATTTTTTAAAATTTTAAAATTAGTGTAATTTACATAAATAAATTGTTTGTCCTTTAAATTTACGCAATTACATTCTTTTAAATATGAAACAAATACATTGTTTTATATATTTATAGAAACTGTAGTTTACGTAAACACATAAACTACTGTAACTATTAGGGCTGTCGCTGTTTATTGATGTTTGAGTAGTGGTTTACGTGGAGAGTGAATGTCTATATAAACCGTTATTTTAATCCAGTGTTCATACATATCTTAATATATTTTTATCTAATTCTAATCATTATTATTCTTATCATTTTACTTTAAATTATATTCATTAATATTAATTAAGAATATTATTACCATTTAAAGTTTATTTCTAACAAATAATATTACTATTCAAAATCTAATAATAAACAACAATAATTCTTTTATTTCTAATCTAACATAAAAATTTTTAAATTATTATAATAAAAATTAACACAAAATACTTATTTAATTATGTAATATGTTAAAATTTTCTTTAATCATTCAAATTAGAAGATTCATAATTAAACTTAATAATAAACATAAAAAAATTTAGGATAATTCACTTCTATGAACCAAATGAAACCAAAATTACTTGAATTCCCTAAATGTAAAAATCTTACCTGCATGTCTCGATCTATACATTTATGTAGATTCGAATTACGCTTATTAGTAGTAAATTGAATCTGATAGATTCGAATTACTTTATTTAAGGTTTAAACGTAAATCGAATTCAATGAATTCGAATTAGGTCAAACACTAATAAATCGAATTCATGAGTATCGATTTATATGCACACTAGTTAATTGAATCAAATAGTTTCGATTTAGCCTCACTGTGAATTCGATTTACACATGATATTGGTCAATGATAAATCGGCCCAATTAGCATCGATTTACTATGAATTTTTTATACTTTTGAGTTTTTATGCATAAGAAAAAAGAATGATATTAACAAAAAAATATTTATGCATGAAGAAAAATATTATATATAAAATGTTATATATAATATTTATAGGAAAATTTACGCCAATAAAACAATTGGAAAGAAACTTTACCAGATTACAACATTACAAAACAGCAGACGCAATTGCAACTTTTTTATTTGTATGTAATCTGTGACACCCTTGCGCGAATTCCATTAACACGTAAACCGCTACACCTTGTTGGTCTAATACAAGGCGAAATTGAATCATTCTTTGTTCCTTTCCATCAGATGTGGGTAAGTAAGTGGCCCACCTGAATGACAATAATATCACATCAACGTGTAATTTCAGATATAGAACGTTAATAACTTATAACGAAGAATGAAAGACTAAGTGTATTAACGAATACCTGGATGCTAACGAAAAAGAGAACTCGTCAAACCCCTGAGCCTGAGTGTGGAAAACCGTCAAAAGATCCATGACTGTAACAAATATAGGAGTCCAGACAAGTTAGTCACGTTTCTGTTGGCCACCCGACACATGCATCGTATAGCTATGCCAACACAGTTGACCCCAGTTAAAGCTACCCATGTCGTTAAGTCTTGCCACAAATGACAACCATCGAATGTGGACACGATTCCCACTCTTGTCCCCAAACAGTTGAGTCGACAGAAGCATCATAATATATGCACGTGCATATATGCGCACAGTCTCCTCAAAAGCATCATCTGGTAACACCCTGATGCTTCACCTTCTCCGGTGGTGCAAGCTCACTAAATAACTCCTGGAACCACTCCCACGCCGGCCTGCTCCCCTCGATATTCACCCAGAAAACAGGCTGTCCATCTACGGACAGCCCCAACTGATATGCCACATCTTGGAGCGTGATAATGCACTCTCCGAATGGTATATGAAAAGTGTCGGTCTCGAGCCGCCACTTCTCAATAAATGCACTGATCAGAGGCTCATCCAACCAAAATCAATGCGCGTTCAACCTTACCAAGTGCTACAGTCCAGCCCTCTCCAAATAGAGTATGATCCTATCATGTAACGGCATATTCTGTTACCTGCGAATGCTATAAACACACCGACTTGGCTGCATATTGTGACAAAAATAAAGAATATCTGATTAAATTCTAACACCTATTTAAGATAATATAAATTAATTGCACTAACAATGTTATTATGTAAATTTAAAATATATTAAAGTATTTTGATATAATAATAGACATAAAAATTAATTAAAAAATAACAAAAAGGAAGCAACTAAATAAAATTAAAAAAAAATAACATTATTATCAATAATATTAAAGTATTTTTATACGATTATAAACGTTAAAATTAATCCTAAAAAAATAAATGAAAAAAGTCTAAATTAAATAAAAAATACAAATAATATATATGTAGAGAAATTTAAATCCTAATACATAAAAAATAATAATTTTTTTACTATCACTATATTATTAAATTTTACTCTATTACATCTATTATAAAAATATGAGTTTTTAAAATTTATTGGAGGACCAAGGCTGCTACTTGTCTTCCCCTCCCGCCCCCTTTTTCAGTCCATCCCTGCTAACAACAACAAGTCAAATTCTACATTTTAAATTTCAATCTTTATTTTTAAATATCTAATTTCAATCTCTACAATTATTTTTAAATTTTAAATTTTAATTTTCAAACCTTAAACTAAACTAAGGTTCTGTTTTTCATTTAATCTATAAGTTCCTTAATACTAAATACATATATGAATATTAACCAAACTAAAGAGAATAAAGCAACGTACCTCTTTATTGATGTCGTCCTCTACGTGAGCAACGCCGTTGAGTCGGTACAAGTGTCTTTCGTTTGCCATGGTCCCATTTAAAGAGATTGTTCCGAACAAACTCAAAGGAAATCCAACTAATCCTCTCTAACTTCTCACTACTTTCTCTCTCTATCTCACTTCCAAAACTCCTCAAATGAAATCTGCTATAGCATCATGCGATTTTTATAGTGAGTCAATTTTTTCATAAACCGCTACAGGGTCTCGCGGATTACCCTTACAGCTTATCTCTTCATATAAATCGCTATAACAGTTGTTTCAGGCTCTGAACGTAAATCACGAAAGGGTGTAGCGGTTAACGTGTTAATGAAATCCGCGTCAGAGTGTCGCAGTTTACATATAAATAGAAAAGTTGCAATTGCGTCTGCTATTTTGTAATGTTGTAATTTGGTAAGCATTTTTTCAAATTGTTTTATTTGCATAAATTGTCCATATTTATATATAATATTTTTATTTTATATCAATTTTATATTTATAGTTTTTCTACTTTATAAAAAGTAGTGATAATAAGTAAAAATAGTGTCATTTATATAAGTACTCAAAATAAAAAAATTAAATTGGAAGCAAAATTTAATAGTGTCATTTATACACAATTTCATAAGTATTTAATTTTTGATGTATATATAATATTTTTACTAAAAATATGAGTACTAATAGTACAAGAATATAAAAAATCTCTAAAATAAAGAGTGCACAAAATACCAAAAATTTATAATAATAAAAACTCAAAAGTATTAAAAATTAAAAAAAAAATTTCATAGCAAATCGATGCTAATGGAATCGATTTACTATTGACGATTACCATGTATAAATCGAAGCTATTTGATTCGATTTACTGGTGTTTGGTGTTTGGTCTAATTTGAATTCATTGAATTCGATTTACGTTTTGAACCCGAATCCATTAGATTCGATTTACTACTAACAAGTCTAATTCCAATTTATTGAATTCAATTTATATAAGTTTATAGATCGAGACATTCAGGCAAGTGTTTTTGCATTTGGGAGATTTAGATAATTTTGATTTCCATTTGATTTATAGGGGCGAATTACCAAACAATTTACATATGACTATATTTTCAATTAAAAGGTTAAAATTATTATTTTTGGACAAAAAATATTTATTTCCAAAAACGTCCTAATATCAAATAATTTCAACAAAAAATATCCCTGCTATTATTATTTATATTTTGAATTTACAAAAATACTTCTAATTAAAAATTTACTAAAATACCCTTAACAAAAAATATGTTTAATTAAAATTATTATCGATTTTAATTTTTTTTTAAAATTTACTAAAATACTCCTAATAACAAATATCTTTAATTAAAATTAACATTATCACAATTAAATTTATTAAAAAAGCTTTATTATTATCCAAATGAAAATTACAAAAAATCTCAAAAGTAAAAAATTACTAGCACTAATAAACATACATGCACAATTCTCGTACAAGAACACAAACACATCAACAAAATAAAATCAATGTCACAATAGACAGCCTCACACGTAGAAAAATGATCACAATTATCGAGCGTGATATTTTCTCCTCTATTAGTTCCACATTTTTTGTGCAAGTTGATTCCTCCATCTGCCCCAAGCATCACTTGTCTCATCGTCTCATCATCTACTTCGAGCATATTTTAATCTTGGTTTAATTATTCTGTCAGTCCCTATAGTTTCGCGAAATTTTTAATTAGGTTCCTATACTTTTTTTACTTTTAATTGAATCCTTGCACCAAATTTTTTTTAATTGAGTCTCTACACTTTTTTTTCCTTTTATTTGAGTTCCTACATCAATTTTTTTTAGTTGGATCCCTATACAATTAAGCCAATTACTACCAAGAGAGACCTAATTGAAAAAAAAATTGGTGCATGGACTCAATTAAAAGGAAAAAAAGTACATGGACCTAATTGAAAATTTTGCGAAATTATAGGGACCAACAGAGTAATTAAACCTTTAATCTTCTATCTCAATAATAGGATCCATAACCATCACTCTTCTAATGTGATTATGTAAAAGGCAACAAACAGTTATAATTCTTCCTTGAGTCTTAATAGGATAAATGGTATTTTTCTTAAAATTTTTCATCTTACTTTCAATACTCCAAATGCCCTTTTAATGACATTTTTAGCTTGTGAGTGTTTCATATTAAAAATTTTTTGAGTAGTACTGGGTTGATTATGTGGTTAAACTCACTCAAATGATATTTTTATCCTCTATAAAGTGCCAAAAATCCTTCACAATTTATGTATCCAGAATCACATAAGTAGTAATGACCTAGTGTGACGTATAAAATTAAACAAATTAATAAAAGATCAAATTGTTACTTTGATAACATACTAAAGTCTCAATAAAATACCTTAGGGAACACTAAATCCATTGCAAAATAGTGCGTCTCGCAATACCCTAGAATCTGCAGCTGAATCCTCCCAACCTGCCAGTACATAGATAAATTGCATATGGGAAGCAACCACTCCAAGTACATTGGTTGTTATGTCACTTTTTCTGTTCCGATATCTAGGCTTATCAGTCTCAAGGACATTGACTTTGATATGAGTACCATCTAAGGCTCTTAAGCAATTCTAAAATTCAAAACAAAGATCAATTAACTCAATCCTAAAGAACACCAAGCATATGAGGTTTAACAACATTAGCAAGATAAATTACCTTGAAACATTTTCATCGTTCATCTATTCTATCTTGGCTAAATGGTTGAGGTATCTTCAGTAAGAGATTATGACATTTCAAAATAGCAAGCAATATATCATTAAAGCGCCTATTAATTATTTTTGCAGATATCATAAATTGTCTCCTTATTACTCTAATTTTGACGTCATGTGCTATAGTATGTAAAAACATGGCAACCATTACTTTCGCACCCATATTCCTACTTGGTTCTAACCTTTCAATCCCTTTAAGCATGTTACACAATGCATAAAAGGCACATCTATCCATTCTTGTGTTTTTTATACATGCTAGATCGCTAAAATAAATAATTCTATCGACACTAACATCCCTTATTACTAGTCTGCTGTAACTATCATTTCATTTTCTTTTCTTTTTTTCAATTGCAATATAATCAATACATAGCAAATCATCAACAACTTAACCACAAGGCCATTCATTAATTTGAACGTAAAATCCAGCAAGCAATAACTTTCATTTTCTGTTTGAAATCCATTTTGTCAAAAAAAATATTAAAATATTTAGCTAAAACACTTTACTATTTATTTATTCTATATAAAACTTTTTTCATCATTTAAAAAATAAAATCAACACATAATATATATCTGAAGTATAAAATCAGTCACATGGCTGATTATATAATTTACTATGATGATTTTGAAATGACTAAGTTCTATGGATGACAAATATTTAATAAAAGAACCTTATACTAAAGATTACATTAAAAAATTATGAAAAAGATATGATACATAAGATGTTATATAGCTAGTAAACTGAATTTACAATTCTCAACATTAGTTTTTCCTTTTGCAACTAACAGTATATAATACGGTTAATTATGCAGCATCAACATGTTGTCTTATTAGAAGACCAAAAAATATTACTCAAATAAGAACAATGAAATACTTAATTGAATAGTGAAGTTTATAAGTAGTACAATAGGTTTGGAATCCTTAAAAAATCATACGAACAGAATACACAAATAAAATCATTACATAAAAGATTCATCAAAGGAAGATTTAAAAAACAAAAAGAAAACCTTAACTAGTCTTAGTGTGTGTTTTTCATTCATATCTGACAACAATTAACCATGGGAGCAACAACAGGCAAAAGAAATCTATATCATTCATGTATGCATTCAACATTTTCAAATGAAACAACAGGGACAGAGCTAATACAATTACAATGGAGATTATTATGAAGAAGGGCCAAAGGTAGTTACAAATGTGTGGCCTGATGAAGATAGCGGAAGGTATCCTAGGTTTTTAAGATGTCAAAGAGAAATATAGATGAATACCTAGATTTTTAAGATGTCAAGCAATCATAGATACATAAATCTTTCATTAAAATACTGAGGTATCCTTAACCCGAATCTTACATGAAGAAAAAGATTTTGTGTTTGAAAAAGATGAATAAGGTTGCAGATGACAAATTAAACTCTCTCTGGTGGTTTAATGCAAATCAGTCCGATTTTTACTTATCAGTAGCCAATCATAGGAAAATTAGAACCGTAAACATGGTAACCTTGGCAATCACATCAAATCCAAAGCATGAGTTATGAAGAAGCTGATATACCCTCTCTTCCATACAACAATCTATAATGAGATCAACACATTAAAACAGAACAATACTTGTACATTGATACTCAGCGTGAAACACAAACACAAGATACATGAGCATCAAAATTGCTATTTGGATTCAGAAATCAGACCCAAAGAAAAGAGTTCCAAGTTATATGGCTCTTACTGAATCTGCAAAAGCTAAGCTAAACTCTCCAAGATTTGGTAGTGATTTGGTATTAAACAGAAATGGTATAAACAGGAGGCTGTCACTTTCATCTTCACTATAACATGAACAAATATATACGCCATATTCAATTTAGCATGCCATATTTAATTTTCTTTTACTACTTTTGTATTATATAACATGTACAAATATGTGTTATAACACTATATGCACTATAACAATTAAAAAACCATCAATTTATTTGAGAAATAAAATAAACATAGTTCAAACCAGAATTTAACTCAGCAACTAGTTTAGTTTTGCTGTTTTTGAATGACACAATGGAACCTACCTACTGTTTTGTTGTTCAGATTCTACAATCTAATTTTATATATATAGGTAAACATGGATTATTTTGTTAGAATTTTCGTGTGTGAATACGGTGAGACCAGATTTGTTAATCGGGTTTGAAGAAAGATTGGTAGAAAGGTTTAGTCGGTTTGTGGTTGTGGCTTTGAACTACTTAAGAAGTCCCACATCAGCGGCGCACAAGAGGAAAGAGGGAAGGCATTAGTATAAAACAAAGAAATGAATATGTGAGCAAGCATACCTTTCTCGGCCTTTTGGCTAAGATCAAGTGTAGTATCTGTTCTTATCAGTTTAATATCTGATATGTGGGCCATTGGCCCACACGATATTAAATTTGTTTTTTGAGGGGGATGGGCCACTACAGTAGCTTGCTACTTGGCCCATCGAGCGTTGCCTAGGCCTTACACTATTGCCTGGGCCTGGCGCATCCCACCAATTTAGTTCAAAGATTCGTAATTCATCATGCACAACAAAAAAAGATTCTTAATTCATGAAAAAAAAGGTCCATTTAATTAAAAAATAATTTATGCCTAGTAATTTATTCAATTATGGGAATGTTTTAAGTTTCAATGCATTGCCTGGATCGAAATACTTCCTATTCGGCTTGAATTTTGAGAGGGCCGAAATGGGATTGTTGCGGTATACCCATGTATTAAGCCTTAACGAAGTGATTTTCAGCAATTGACTTGTTTAATCTTTGCAGCTATTAAAAGTTTCTGGTTTTTTAATATTTTGATTACCTAACTAAAACAGTAATTAACATTTAACAATGATGTTTTCTGTTCAAGTTTAATGTCGAAGTGCTTCAAAATTTTGGAGAAATCCTTAACGCTATAATTTTTATTAAACACAATCAGTAAAGTTGCGGCAGAATATTAAGAACTAGGACGGCCCAAGTTATATGAGGAAATTTTGGCTACTAATTTCGTAGTTTCTAAAACTATTATTTTGTACACCCTATAAAAAAATAGGGGCACATTCATATCAAAATTTTTTCCTATTATTCATCGTAAGAGGTTAAAAGCTACTATACTAATGACGCGCTTAAATGAATCTCTACCCTCAAATGTTGTTTCCAGCACAGTTCTTCCTTGTTAAGGTACAAGATAACATTATCTTAAATTTATTTTTGTTCAAACCGAGTAAATTTTAAATCTATACCTAACGTCACCACAAAAAGTCAAAGCTATGACAATTACACTTAGCTTAACTACCAATTCCTAACAAAATCCACCTATGAATTCAATAGCATGCCATATATAGTATAATATAAACTTCTAAGTTCTAATTAACATTCATATTGTTTGTTTGAACTATAACATTTGATTCCCAAACAATTTTATTTTAACGTTTCTGTATAACTTATTAATAGTGATAAAATACGAATTTGATTACTTCTGTATAACATAAGCATGATCTTAGTTTAATTAAGCAATCTAATGTGGCCAAGCAATGGTAGCTTCATATATATGTGGACAAAGCAAAAACCTACCAAACAATAAATTGTAGTCCTAATTGGTTGAACAACTGCATTTAGAAACAGACCAATCTGTTCAACTTCCAAGAAGAAGCAACTTCCTTATTAGTTTCTTCCCCATTAGACCTTGTTTATGTAGTACACCTTGTTTGTATATATAATTCAATGGTGTTTTGTTATTGTTATTATGTTCCTTAATTTTATATTAATTACCTTAGCTCATAGAAGAATTTAGCAATTTTCTTTGGAAAAATGGCTACTAGCAGCATCATCTCAACAATGAAGGATCATGAAGGAGTAGAGATAGTTTATGGCACAGAAGAGTGTCATCGCCACTCGATCGAGCTCTTGGAAGAGCTTGGTTTCCCAAAGGGTGTTCTTCCATTGAAGGACCTTGTGGAGTGTGGCAGAGTCAAGGAAACAGGTTTCGTGTGGATGAAGCTAAAGGCGCCATACGAGCATTACTTTGAGAAGACAAACACAAAGGTGAGCTATGCTGCCGAGGTGACCGGATATGTTGAGAAGCTAAAGATGAAGAAGATGAGTGGGATCAAGAGCAAGCAGATGATGATTTGGGTGCCAATATCTGAGATGAGCATGGAGGATCCTAAAGGGAAGAAGATTACATTTAAGACTCCTATGGGGATAGGAAGGTCTTTTCCTGTTACTTCTTTCATGACTCAAGAGGAAGAGGAGAAGTACCTCCTTGAGTTGAAGGAGAACCAGATTAAAGAAATATAATTGAACTAGCTTGAATTATGTGTCATGTTCATGATGATTTATGAATAATTGGCAACTAGATTATGTTGTGGTCTGTTTTTTGTTTGAACTGTTGGATGTGGCATTTACTTATTTCTTGTATAACATATACTTTGTTACAGAAACAAAAGATAAAGAATAAAAAATAAAAAAATCAATGTTTTATGATTTCAATTTTACCAAATGCTAGTATTGATTTGGTTATTGTCTGGGATGCTATGATCAAGTGTTTGATATTATTAGCAACAAAATTGACATGTTTTTGTGGAGTTAATACTCAAATTGGTCGCTGAAATTATACTTGCGCGTCAATCAATTCCCCAAAATTTTGATTTACTCATTTTGGTCCTCCGACTTAACATTTGTGACTCAAATTAGTTCTAACCTTGTTTTCGTCGTCACATAACTATTAACGTGTTGAGATGGTTTGACTGCTATCACGCTGAACTTCTTAAGATGTGTCAATTGAAATCTTTTTACCTCAATTTTCTCCTTACAAAAGCCTTTAAAATCCTAATCCTAATTCCACTTAATAAGGTGCCTATTAAAGAAACTAACAATGGACTTATTCATTCAAGAACTTTGCCAAGAAGACTTTGTTTATGCAATATAAAATTTAGCAGAATCATGTGCAAAAGCCTGAACTGTTGCCGTTGTCATTATTATAGGTTCTATCAACAGTTGAGATTTTACTTTATGTTAACACCTAACATTTTATATTATTAGTCATTATAGTCATTGCTTAGCAACCGCATTTTCAGTTATTTTGGTGGCTGTAATGCTACTTTAGGAGGTAGCAGTAGAGGTAGTTCCCATAATAAAACTAATAAAGTGAATGGAAGAGGACAAACTATTGTTCCATAATAACAAAGAAATAATTCACTGCAATTATAGACAATAATAAGCACTTCTTTTTCTGTTTTTGATGATCTTTTTTTCCCTTGTCATTTTACACAATGCATCATGAGTGACAAAAACAAAGTATAAGGGTAAGAATAACAATGAAACTGTACACAATAGTGCAAGCAGGGATCTGTTTGCTCTCTCTTGTATTTCATACACAACAATCTATATATTCCTAGCATCTACATTTTCTGAGCTATAACAACAAAATAAGTATATAAAACCATTTCAGAGTAATATGCTTTGATGGCCAATGTGGTAATCATAAGAACTCATAGTATGCTCAAAAGAATGCAAAAATTGACCCTTCATTGGTATTTCTTCCAATTTGTACAGCCTTCCTGGCTTTACTTCCGTTGGTTACTTCTGCCATTTGGCTTGGAATCTGGATTGTCGCTCTTATCTGTATCAGAAGTCTCCTTCTGACCATCCAGCTCCGCGTTTCCGGCCTGATTTTTTCGGCGTCTTCGGTCCTGAAATGTTGATAAACTTCTTTGAGAAAACACCAATTGCAAATCTTAACATGGAATAACCAAGTGATATCAAAGTAGGTGGTTCAGTCATGACTTTCTTCAAATAAAGAATTTAAATGATGAAAGGATCCAAACCTCTCTAGGTACAGGATATTCCTCTGATTCAAGCATTCGGACAACTTGACTCATTTTCGGTCTTTTCTCAGAATCTGGATCAACACACCTCAACGCAGTCAAAAGGACCCTTTTCAGGGCACTTGTCGATGGCCTGGTCTCAATGTTGGGATCCACCACCTCCTCTGCTCGCCTGTTGCCTACCATCATCTTGAGCCAGTCAACAAGATTTACCTACAAGGTCCAATGATTTTCAGTTGAATAGCAAAAGTTGTCGAGTACTTGGGGAAATTTCGATGGTTATTTTTCATATTTAGAGTTCAAGTGAAGATATGCATTGACGAAGATAATGATAGTTTCTTAACTCTCATATGATGCTACCACAAAAAAATAAAAAACAAAAAGAAACATGATATGCATGCACGACTCACCTCAGCTGCTGGTCGGCTATAATCCACTGGGTCTCTTCCGGTTATTGCTTCGAGGAGCAATACCCCGAAGCTATAAACATCACTCTTCTCATTCAATAAGCCAGAATTGGCATATTCAGGAGCTACATATCTGAAAAAAGCAAATCAGGCATAAAATGGAGGAAAATATGTTAGTCAACAATAACCTAAAAGATTAAGTTCATTCACAATTTGTAATGTACAACATAAAAAGGTACAAATGGGAAATGAGAAGGAAAATTACTTTTGAAACATAAAACAAGTCCTAAATTGTTAGAGAAACATCTTACCCGAAAGTTCCCATTACTCGAGTTGTAATATGACTTTTTCCAGCACCAAGTAACTTAGCCAGCCCAAAGTCGGATATTTTGGCATTGAAATCATCATCAATTAAAATATTGCTCGACTTAATATCTCGATGTACTACTTTTGGTTCGATTGCCTCGTGCAAGTAAGCCAACCTGCAATATGATCAAGATCAGTAAGTTGAAAGAAAGACCCAGATCAAGTAGCGAGTTTTTTTTGTCTAAAAGAGCATACGCTTTAGCTGTTCCAAGAAGAATTTTAATCCGAGCATCCCAAGTGAGAAAACCATACTGCCGCATGGCTCCATGGAGCCATTGCTCTAAATTGCCGTTGTTAACATACTCATAAACTAACAACCTGAAATTCACAGAAAGCACTAAGGGTTAAAATAGAAATGTTCCCATATGCAGCTGCAATTTCAACCATGAATGCCGTTTACCAAGAAATTTCGTGCAACAAAATGTTCCAGTAATTAATAGAAGTATTAAATATTCATTTTGTATGGTCAGATCCATATAAAAGCAGCCATCAAAAGTCAAACAAAAACGGATACAAGTTAAAAGAAAGATATTAATAATAATTATGCAGTTACCATTTTGTAATGACTCATTTATCTCCATATAATAATGATAACAACAAAAGTGGAGATCTTGATGTTTAATTAAATGGAATGCAGAACAAAACAATTTGATACCTGTGAGTGCCTTCAATGCAATAACCTAGAAGTCTGACTAAGTTCTTGTGCCGCACATGACCAATAGCCTCAACTTCCACCCTAAATTCCTTCTCGGCTTGTCCTCTGCATCAGGTGAGATGATAGTGTTAGTTAAACTAGCTGCATACACACATCCTAGTAAAACAAGACAAGAAAGATTCGATAAAAACCAATTTTGAAATTGAACATACAAATAGCCAAAAAAACCTGATAATCTAATCCAAAAATCTTACAGATTATTGAGGAGCTTCTTAACAGCCACAGGACTCCCATTGATTAACTTGCCTTGATAAACAACTCCATATCCCCCTTCACCGATAACATTGTCTTTCGAAAACCTGTTCGTTGCAACTTCTAGGTCCCTTAATGTAAACCAGTGCCCCCAGCCGAGGTGAGAGAACTCGGGCAGACCAGATAAAGGTGAAGCTGAAGAAATTCTATAAGCAGAAACAGACTTGGCTCCACTTTCTTCTCCTGATTGGGAACCACCTGTGTCTTTCTCGGCATGGATAAATGAACCTGAGTGACTGCTATTATCCCCATTCTTTGTTTGGATCAATACCTTTTCAGAGTCCCTGTCACTAAATTTGTCATACAGACTCATAAAAGCACCACTTTGAGGTTGATTATTTGCCGAAGCTTGATCAACTCTAATCTCTTTGATCTCATCCGAAACAGATAACATGCGACTAAGGGGAATCATTCCATTGACTCTTCTGGATTTCTTTCTTGATGTGAGACATATTGATAGCACTACGAGAATGATTACAATGAACAACCCAACTAGTATCCCCATTAATTCCCATGCCTTCAAACCAAAAACAAACGTTTTCTTGGACAGCCCTGAACTCAGATCAGATGCCATTTATTGTTGCCAATATATCTGTAAAACCCAGTGTTAAATATAAGAATGCACTTCAATGCAAAAAACCAAATCAAGCATTGACATCTTATGGTACTGAATTCCTCACAAGTCACACCATACATGGAAACATGTTCAAAAAAGAAAATCACACATCTAAATTGTGTAACATCTTTTCCACATGGAAATAAATGGAAAAGGTCCGTTCCTCTTACTGATTATTTGACTCGGTACGTGTAAAAATCAAGCAAATATGAACCAGAGCAGTGTAAAAAATTAAAATGCAGCTCTATTGCTTCAAAGGTTTTTGAAAATATAAATCTTTAAGAGGCCAAAAGAGCATTAAAAAAATGTTTAAAATCATATTTGAAAACCGAATTCGGGAGGAAATCTAACACTATTAATTTTCTCAGGAAAAATGAGGTGAAAAATAAAAGTTCAAATTTGTTATTAAAAAAAGAAACAAATAATTAAGGCAGAGTCATGTGTTAACATCTCTGAGATTTTTCCAGCAACTAAGCAGAGAATCAAAAAGAAAAATGTCATATAAGCGAGAGAGGAGAAAGTGAATACCTTTCCAGAACCCAATTACTGAAATCCTTCACAGAATTCTCAAAAAGCTAGAATACTAGATCTCTTGTGCACCCAAAAATACCCTCTTGGATATGAACCCATTGGCACATTCCCATCTCAACCCCATTACTCAAAATGTGACTTTGAATTCTGGGTTCTCTCAATTGTGCAAATGGGTCTCAGCTTCCAACCTCAAAAATGGAGCTTTTTCAATTCTAAGAGCAGCACCATTGCCCCCTCCCTCCTCACACAAAAAGATGAACCCTTTTTAGCCTTTTTGTGAAGTTGTTGTTGGAGGGAATTGGAGAGCACAAGAGGCACATGAAATTCTGAGAATGAAGAGGGAAATTGGTGTTGGTGGGGTTAATAACAAGGCATGGAATTATCAGTGGTAGGTGATGGGAAGTGACATGAGAAGAAGTGAAAGGAATGAATGAATCACTCCCTCACATTACATTACAGTAAAAAATAAGCATCAAAAATCCAAACTTTCTTTGCTGTTTCTTCAAATTTCTTCCCTCCCCCACACACCACCCTTTTTAATCTCTTTCAATTTTCCCTGCATGTTTTCTTTCCTTTTTCTATTTTTTTTTTAAAGAAAAAGAAAAGAAATTATTAATTAAATAAAATAAAATTCCACTTCGAATTCTTTTTATATTCTCATGATTATTTGTGCAGACTGTGACAGATAAACAGATGCTTAAGACTTAAATGGTAGTATTTGACATTAATAATAAATACATTAGTACAATAATATACAATTGTGGAAATGGAAAAAGATACTGTATTAAATTTTAATTTAAAAAAGTACTACTAAATTCTAATTTTATTAATAATTAATTTACCTTCTGCATAAGTCTTTTTCTATATTTCATTTTTGCAAGTCAGCCATCAATTTTAAAATATCAACAGCGTAATTATTATTGCACATTGAGACAAGTAAACAATGGGTTTATTGAATTAAATTGAAAATAATGGTCTAGACTTTATAGTACTGATTTGTGAAAGAAAATAATAATTAAAAATTAATAAAATAATTGAAAAAATACTTTGAAAAGGTCAAGTGAACAGACTGCACAACGAATAAGCCCAAAGTCATATTTTTTTTTCTCCAATTTCCATATACCTTGAATTGCGTAAATTACTAAATTTCATTTTAATCCAAGTATATTTATTATTTAATGGGACTTTGTTTTGTTATCTCATTCAGTAAGCTGGATAGTCAAGGAAACAGACTGGACACCATATCAATTTTCTCATTGGTCCATTATACCCTTCTTCCATATTTCATTTTCCAATTGTGTCATTTGTGATAGGAAAATAAAACATGTCACTACTAATATCTTTCTTTCTTGCATCCCAATTAGGCTATATGCATATAATGAAAATTTTGAAAACTCAATTGAGTCAATTCCAATCCAATTTTCCCTTTTCAACCTTTCCAATTGTTTAAAGAGAAAACTGTAGCTAATTGTTAAGAAAATATTTAATCACACATTCACACACCATACCAATAAGGTATGAAGGTGCTGTATAAGGTGTGTTAATAAAATATTGTAGAAGAATTTCTTCATTTGCTATGTTATGAGCAATCTTTGAATGAGCGAAAGGGAAAAAAGACTGTCCCATATTGAAACTTAAATAAATGGTTATCTTACTTAAAAAATTTTAGGATAAAACACATACATAAACTAAAACAATGTCAATATTACATGAATTTTCTAAAACAAATAATGTTATATGAATGTCTTTAATCATATTTTTATATATTCAAATTACACATTATAATACTAAATCGAAACAAGTATATTCGAATTACATGGAAACATTGTAAATCGATATAATTAACTTTGATTTGCATGCGAATTTATCCATGGTATTATGATACATAATAATTCAGTACTGTTTGATTCGATTTAGCCCATGATATTGTATCCCATGATAAATCGAATGATATAGATTCGTATTACATCACATAGTAATTCAAATGAACTCAATTCGATTTAGTAGTGGTGTCGTGCTCATAATAAATCGACATAAGTAAATTCGATCTAGCATAGATTTTTCTATATATAGAATTTGAATTTCATTTGTTTCGAATTGCATTTCATCATACTAAATCCCTCCAAAATGAAAAATCGAGAGTAATTTTAGAAATCTATACTAGAAGATTCAAACTGCAGAAATAGAAGACGACCCGAATCGAATCTATCGATTAGACGGAATCACCCATGTTGCTAGTAATGTCCATGAAGAGGTTAGTGAATGAAATTTAACCTTGTGCACCCGTTGCCAAATTCCTTACACTTCCCATAGTACTTGCGATTATCGGATTCCAACTATTTGTACTCAACCCCACGATGGATGTTATAAGTCTTCACGCTAAGACGACCTCTTCTTTATCCCGAAACTGCTGACCAACTTGAAACTCAACTAGTCTTCTTGTATCTTGTGTATCTCTGGCCCCAAATCTAACAGGTACACCAGGTACTCCTCCTACTTCAGGACGCTTAGTTAGTCAACATTTAGATCACCCACTATTTTGTCATGGTATCCAAGTCCAAAATTGAAAAGTACAGGAGATACTGCTGAGTTCCTGTACTAGCTGTTCTACTACCCCCAGCTGGATTACTCCTCACTATGTCATCATCACTATCATAAGCAATTATGGCGGATTTCACATCATCATCATCATCCCGCAGTACATCCTCCAAACCATTCGGGGCCACCCTCTCCGAAAACCGGGACCATAGCAGGAGTACCAGCCATCGCAATCGTAAGCTCACCGAAAGGCCGAGTATCACCTATTTATCCGTCATAATTGTTGTTTAGATTAGCTGCAAAAAACGAAGACGCAACCAAAACTATCTCAGGTGCAATCACGGGCATAGATGATGAGGTACCAAGAGGCATTGAACTAAAGTAGGCTGGCATTACTGAAGGTTGAGGATTCCAGTTAAAACCTCCTGAACTACATACCACCTCTATAAGTTTGGCCAATAGCTCAGGGGTCCTCACCTCAGGAAACTAACGACGACAATGGAACAGAACTTGCAAATCTTTGTCACTGCCTATGACGAATGAATTATACTTCACATCATCCCACAACATGAAAATCGAAATTCTACAAAATAATTTATCTACCCATTTCATGCCTTGCATCTCCAGTTTTTAGATTATAGTATTTTGAAACTCAGTAAAACTCGTTGAAGGTTTGAGAAAAATACTAAGCGGATCCTTATCAGTAAATTTAATTCTAAATCGCGTTTTTTTCTTAATTGACCCTCTATAATGCATCAGAACTAAAAAACTATCATCACTAGCCATTTTGAGTATCATTATAATGAAAAATTCACGTTCAGCTTCTATTTATATACGTTGGTATCATACTAAATTGAATTCTTTAAATTCGATTTATATATATAGCTCAATGCATACTAATTCGAACACAATGGATTCGATTTACTATTAGCCACCATTGAGCATAAATCGAATTTGTTACATTCGAATTACTAAGAGAATGTAAATCGAATTGACTTAATTCGATTTAGTAGTGCACCATATAATTCAAATTATACTGATTCGATTTAGTAATACGAGGGATAATTCGAATTTTATGAATTCGATTTATACTTAAATCCAAATTTTCATATAATTCGAACACATTTGTTTCGATCTAGTCCCATAAATTATAATTCGATTTCTTTTAATTTAATTTATATAAAAGTATGATTGAAGACATCTACGTAACATTATTTATTTTGAGAGATTCATGTAATATTAACATTGCTTTAGTTTATGTACGTTTTTTTAGAAACAAGAGACTAAACTAGAGAAAGGATTTGTGTATTATTGAGTGTGTTCAAGTTATCTTGAATGATACAATATAAAAGGGTATTTATAGATGTTAAGAGAATCGTAATAATGAAGACGTAATATTCTATAATAAATATTCAGATATACTAAAATTCTAATGAATGCTAATTGATCCTAATATATTCTAACATCCTTCCTCAAACTCAAGTGTCACTTGAGTTTGAAACATATTTAAAACAACAAAATAAAAAATGCATAAATTTATAGAACCGGTGCAGACAGAACTGTCGGAAGGAAGCGCAGATGGAACTGTCGCTGTCTGAAAGAAGCGCAGACAGAACTGCCGCTGTTTGAAGGAAGCGCAGACGAAACTGTCAGAAGGAAATGCAGATGGAACTGCCGCTGTTTGAAGGAATCACAGACGGAACTGCCACTGTCTGAAAGAAATGCAAACGGAACTGCCACAAAGAAACGCAGCCGGAATTGCCACAAGAAAATACAGACAGAATTGCCATAAGAAAACACAGACGAAACTGCCGGAAGAGTGGCCAACTGTCAAAAAAACTGCTGAAAAGATGGCAAATAGCCGAAAAATTGCTGGAAAAGTGACAAAATGTAAAGAGATGGCAAATTATCGGAAGGTGACAAAAAATATATAGTTTCTCCATGAGAATAAGTAAATAGTGAAAGAGCTAATCGGATAAGTGAAAAGTATCAAAATATTGACAAAAAAAAGGAAAAAATGACACGAGAAAAATATGAAAAATACGGTGATTTCACCAGAAAAAAAAGAACTTATCCTCTTTAAGGAGAATACCATAACTTTAATACCATGTTAAAAATGGTAAGAGAACAGTAGAAAAAAAATTTTATATATTCAAATTATATAAAATAATATAATATTAAAAAATATTTATAAGTATTAAGAGAATTATAATAATAAAAATATAATATTTTATAATAAATATTTAGATATACTAAATAATTTTAATAAATACTAACTTTATCCTAATATATTCTGACATATTTTTTTCCAAAATTTTAACCAGAGGATACACTTTCATATATACAAGTAGCTTTTAAATATTCATAAAGCACTGCTTGTACTATACTCATTGATATTTTGATATTTGGAGTTACACAATTATTCTTCACCACAATCCCCATAGAAAAAATTAGTTATCATTATTAGTTTTAGCTGATTTTCTTAAATTATTTTTTAATTTTTATATTTAATATTTGTTTATATCTTTCCCTTTTTTCTTCCCAATATCACAACTTTAATCTCTTTAAACTATAAATGTTAAATTCTAATTCTAAATCTAAATCTTAAACTCTAATTTCTAAATTCTAAATCTTAATCCAAATTCTAAATTTTCCAAAATGAGAGGATTTAAAAAAATTATAATCAAAGAAACGTTAGTTAATATGAAATAATTAAAAGCTAATTTTATATATTTAATCATCATTAAAATACTATGTTTTAATGTTTAATTAGTAGGGATCATATTTAGATGGTATGCCGTTATTGAATTTCTTCTGTCCACAGTATATGGAGGAATGATATGATTGGTTTGAAAGGGCAAAGGACCAGGTTGCATACATACAATGCATTTGCCATGTTAAGTTTTAGGCCATGTATGTATGTGGTCCCATACCATGTTATTTCTTTAAGGAAAATTGTTGAGGTGATGTGGGTTAAGCACTTTTAGATCAGAGCAGCAGAAAAATATTATCTATACACGAAAAAATAACTATTATATATATATATATATTATTGATAAGTGAATAATTTAATAATTTTTTAGTGAAATAATTAGAGAAGCAATGGTCAAATGCAATTCTGTGTGATTCTCTGACTCGGAAAGATAATGTTCACCCTTCTTGTAATACTCTCTCAATTGCACTTAGTTTCAAAGGCATATATGATAAGGTGGATGTTATCATGCCTATTTATATTTGTCTAACTTATTAAAATTAGATAAAATTTAATATTTAAATTAAAAAATATAAAAATAAATTATTTTTTAATATTTAAAATTTATCATAAAAAATAATTTCGACAATTTTGGTATCAAAGTTACAGCCACCAGAAAATTGGCCTATATGATATTAGATTTCATTGCTTCACATCTCAGTTACATAGATATAGAGAGGTAATTCTTTTATTGATTTAATTAAGTGATTACAAAGTTATCATGCATTATTATATTAAAGAATGGCTTCTTGGTATGTATATAATAATCTTTTTCATATGACTCTGTTGTTTGTTGTGTCATTTATTATGCATAAAGGGAAAGTATCCAATGCAAAAATACAAAGGAAGCTTATTTCATTATAGCAATCAACTACCTATTATAATAAGTGTTATACTCCTCATATGTTTCTTGTGATTTTATACTAGTTTATTTTATTTTATTTATATAAAAAATTAAAAACTATCTGAATGAATTAGAATATGCATTATCTAGTTAAAAGAAACACATGCGATTGGATATTGTGATTTAGTAAGAAATAAGAGACAAGAGACATGTCTCTTTTGCACAAGAATAATTATGTGCTGCTTGCAAAACAGATCTTGCAGTCTAAACAGAGCACAAATTATTTTTTGTTTTTGTTTATTGATTCTGTGTTTTTTTTTTTTCCTTTAGGATGAGTTAAGACAATTCTTAATTCTAAGTATTATTACAATATTACAAACTCATACATTATACATACAACACTTCTAAAAATTTCTATCTACTACTGATCTCAATTGCCGCCAAAGTCTCGACCACACTGATTCTATGCTTTAGTAATCATGCGGTGTTTCTCTTCTCTTCATCAATTGAAATGGTCCCCCTAAGAGAAAAAAAAAATTAGAGAAATTAAACATATCACTAGGTGGTAAATATCAACCTTAATTTCTTCATATAAAGACTAAAGTTGAATAAAGTGAGAGATTAGGTATACTTAAGAAAGGTGTAATAGTAAAGAATCCAAACATGGTTGAGATAAATTAGAAATACTTTTAAAAAAATATTAGAGAATTATCATAATTTATTAATTTTTGTCATTAATTAATCATTATATGTGCACATATATCATAAAAGAATGAGGTAGGAGATGTGATTTCTAAAGTTATAGAATTTAAGAAATTAGAGACACCGATTTCTTTTTTGGTTGTACAATGGCATAAAAAAAATTGTATCTATCAATTTATATTGTTCAACTTTAAAAAAAAAAATCACAAATTGTCTGATTTGCGATTTTAAAAATTAAAAAATTATTAAGGAAAAGTATATGGAACAAAAAGGTTATCAGCCAAAAACTAAACAAAATCACATTAATTTATATTAATAATTAATTTTAAATTTTTTAAATTCAAAATTTAAAAATTTAAAATGGATTAAGTAAACCTAATTAAAACATATAAAAACCTTTCTCTTCTCTTTCATATTAACCTACCCACCTCCAACAATCACACGCAAAAACCCCTCTCTCTCACACCGTCAGGCCCTCTCCGCCTCCCCACCCCAAAACGCCGAGCCCTCGCCTCCGCAGGCTGGAAGATTCGAATCATAACATGAATCCCTAGGGCCGAGAAAGGAACCTACAACGAGTACAACTACAACAAGTTTCGCCTATGGCAGCTCACGGACTACGACAAAATCATCTTCATCGACTCCGATATTATCGTGCTCCGGAACCTGGACATACTCTTCCACTTCCCTCATATCTCGGCCATAGGGAACGACCAGACGATATTCAACTCAGGAATCATGGTGATCGAGCCTTCAAACTGCACGTTCGCGACATTGATGAGCCTCCGAGACGACATCATTTCGTACAACGGAGGTGACTAAGGGTTCCTGAACGAGGTTTTCGTATGGTGGCATAAGTTACCGAGGAGGGTGAACTTCTTGAAGAACTTCTTGAAAAAATAAAAAAAAACATTCATTTAATATGAAAAAAACATCCTAATATTTAACAAAAGAAATATTCAGTTATATTTTAATAAAAATAATTAAATATCTATAAAATTTTAAAAAATTATGAAATTCTTAAAGAAATAGAGACATTCACATTTGTAATATCAAAAAATTCAAAAAATATATAAAAGAACATTCATTTAGTATGAAAAAGAAACATTCTGATATTTAGCAGAAGAAACATCCATATATATTAACTCGTAGAGATTTTGGATTCACTCAAAAGCATTTGGCTGATTTTTGGCTAATACTCTTTTGATTCCCTAACATTACTTAATTTTTAATATTAAAATCAGGCTCTTCGATTTTTATCTTCAAAAATAAAAAAGTTTAACAATTAAAATCAGACTATCTGATTTATAATTTGTCTTCCCTCTTTAAACAAATCAGACTATTCGATTTAATTATTATCAATTAAAAAAAATAACTCCATATAAAAAAAACTTAAACTTCTCATAACAACATACTACATATATTTAATCTATATGAAAAAAATAACCCTCACAGTTAGGGTATATTTTCTAAAAAATGTTAATAAAAACATACTAAAATAAATTTTCAACAAAGTAAATTAAAGTCACGTTCTTAAATATGAGACAACTTTTTATGAGGTATACCAATTTTTTTTTATTCTTTTAATTTGCTTTCTTTCTCCATATAGAAAAGAAAAAGAGAGCGCATTATATATTCATAGTAGATGGGAAGCAATATACAATTATTTGCTGAGATTGGTAAATATTTATTGATCAGAAGTTGATAAATTACAAAGCAAGAGTCTTCTTTTGAGCAGACACATTCCTAAATAAAGCTATAGAAGCTGATGATCTGGACACACATAAATAATTAAGGGTTGCCAAGTTTATGCCTCTGCATAATTAGCATTCTTTTTATTAATATAATGTGTTGTGTTACTTGGATGCACGCCATATTGTTGACAACATGTCCTAAACTTTTTTTTTAAATTTTTTTGTTGTCATTGCAATTATAAACACCAGGAATTGTTTTGCAAAGAAGGGTAAATTACAAAAATAGTATTATAGAATTATAAATTTGTCCCTTTTTTTTTATAAACATAGTTGTAATAAAAGTTGGTCTAAGATAATCTAATAATAAAAAATTTTATTTTATTTTATTTTGATGAAAAACATCAGAAAATTTATGTTACTAATAAAAATAATCGAAAAAGATTAGAAAAAATTTACAATTATAACAAACAATTTTTATAGGGCAAAAAACAGAAATAAGCCAAGGGAGCAAAAAAATTACCTGAATCAGCCAAATTGAAAATTGCTTCACGAATCAGACAAAGCACATTACTATGTAATTCGAACTAGTTTGGTTCGAACTTCATAAACATATAATTCGAACCTACTTGGTTCGAACTACATATAGTATAATTCGAACTTGGTTGGTTCGAATTACACTTGTGTTCCACTCCCCTTGTAATTCAAACCGGGTTGGTTCGAATTACTCTCAAATTGCATCAAATAGTAATTCGAACCAGACTGGTTCAAATTACTAAGTTTTCGGCTATATAAGGAGTTCGAATCACCCTCATTCGAACAACTTTTCCATTCCCATACCCCACCCAAATCCCAGAGAAAACGACCCAGATTCCATCCGACAAAGACTCGAACAGAAAACTTTGTCGATGGGAGACGATCCGGCAAGGCTATATCGGTTGGACGGAGTCGCTCATATAGTCGGGGTGATCAACGACGAGGTTAGTGGATAGAACACTTCTTTGCGATCAGTTTATCTGAGTTAGTGGTTTTGCATGTGGTTTTAGTGGCGGTTTATGTTAGTGGTTTATCGTAGTGGTATTGCAAGTGGTTTCTTTTAGAGGTTTTGTATGTGGTTTTAGTTAGCGATTTATATTAGTGGTTTTTTTATAATTGTTTTGTTGATGGTTTATGTTAGTGGATTACTTTAGGTGGTATTGGAAGAGGTTTATCATGTGGTTTTATGTGCGGTTTATGATAGTGGATTTGCATGTGGTTTTCGTAAGTGGATTAGCTTTCGGTTTATGTTAGCGGTTTAAGCATGTGATTTTGTTGACGGTTCAGTTTAGTACTTTTTATTAGTGGTTTACTATGTGCCTTTGTAAGCGGTTTGTTATATTGGTTTCATATGTATATTGTGTTATTGGTTTCGATAAGTGGTTTCTGTTATTACTCATTTTTGTTACTGGTTTTCTATGTCGATCTACTAATGCGGTCCATGTAATGGCCAGCCACAGAGATGCATCAGGAGCATGCGGCGGCAACAGGGCATGCAACTCGATGAGCGGTATGTGCCGTACTTGCAGATGGCGGGGTTATACCATCTAGCGAGGCTAAACGATAGATGGTTCCAGATAGATGAGCCCCCTTCTCAGTGCCTTCGTGGAGCGGTGGCGTCCTGAGACGCACACTTTCCATATGCCCTTCGGAGAGTGCACGATCACGCTTTAGGACGTGGCGTACCAGTTGGGGTTGCCAATGGACGGCCGTTACGTCAGCAGTTGCCTGCCCCGAGGGAGCCAATGAGGACACCGTGCGGCGCTTTGCTCGTGCCTATATCATGATGTTGTTGGGCACTCAGCTATTTGCCGACAAGTCCGGCAACCGCATTTACATCAGATGGCTTCCCTACGTAACTAGGCTTGAGGAGATGGGTTCCTATAGTTGGGGGTCTGCAGCATTGGCATGGTTGTACTGGTGCATGTGCCGAGTGGCGAACCGACATGTGGTTAAGTTAGCGGGCCCACTTCAGCTACTTCAGTCCTGGGTGAGTCCGGGCAGCACGTTCTTAGACTTCCTTGCCGGTGTTGGTCTTGATGCGGATTTTGGTGGACCACAGTTCCTCGATGAGATCAGTGCCATCATGCAGGAGGATGAGGCTGCCCGTGGCCGGAGTCAGATGACGGGGACACAGGGACCGTTAGATGTCGATCTTAATGAGCCTCCCTCCGTGCCTCCTCCTGACTATTTTGCTTTGGGTGGTACCTCAGCTTCGGCACATACTGCTGGGTCACATTCAGTTGCCGGGCCGTCTTCATCCCGACCGTTACATGTCCAGCCTAGGACGCCTGCACAGGCAGCCCCGCAGGACGAAGAGGATGAGATCGAGGATGAGGAGCCCCTTATCCGGAGAGGTCAGAGGACACAAGTACCACATCGTTGCTTCACGGGGTCGCACCTATTTAGATTATTTGTGTGTCATGTTCTATGTTACCTATCTTCGTCTATGTATTTATCAGTTGATGTATGTCTGTGTTACTTATTGCTTTATCATCTATCATTTACTATGAAAACATCTGTATTTTGCGTTTTGATATTATTTAATTTTCGCATCACGTATTAATTTAAATTGTAGATTTATTTATTGCCGTGTGCATTCAACAGACATTTCGTTTAAAAATCTGGTAACAAAACAGTTTCATTACTTAGGATCCCATGCTTAGTAATTCGAACTAGCCTGGTTCGAATTACTATTTGATGCAATCTGAGAGTAATTCGAACCAATTCGGTTCGAATTACAAGGAGAGTGAAACACAAGTGTAATTCGAACTAACCAAATTTGAATTATACTACATGTAGTTCGAACCAAGTAGGTTTGAATTATATGTTTATGGAGTTCGAACCAAGCTAGTTCGAATTACATAGTAATGTGTTTTAGCTGATTCGTAAAGCAATTTTCAATTTGGCTGATTCATGTAATTTTTTTGCTCCCTTGGCTTATTTCTGTTTTTTGCCCACTTTTATATTTGACAAATGATTTATACATTTAATTCAAATTTGTATAAGAATATTTAAAAAACTATTTAAAAAATGTACGTAAAAAATTAAAGTAAAATACTCGATCTCTAGACTTCTTTTTCTTATTTTCCAAAAATATTTTGGTTGTTCACAAAATAAATCGTAAAAAAAAAACACTTCGGTAAAATTACTAATTTTATAGACCATCTTTTTAAATCATTTCTGTAAAAAATTATATCAAAATTCATTATTAAAATTTTTTGATAATATATAACATTACTATATAGTTCGAATCAGGTTCATTCGAACTCTATTCACACATAATTCGAATCATGTTGATTCAAATTATGCACAAACATGCACACACACTTTGATTCGAATTACATTCACACACGCTGCACATAGTAATTCGAATTGAACAGATTCGAATTACTCATGATTTAATTATGTCCATTTTTTATTAAAAATTTAATAATTGATTAAAAAAATTAATAATTTAAAAATTAAAAAATATATATTTTATTTCATGCATTAAAAAAAAGCTAACAAAATATTTTATTACGAGACTTCTTTAAAATATTAGTGAGCTATCAATTCGAATTTCATACAATACTCTTTTGCCCATTTTTAATAGCTCATGAAATTTTTTTAATAAATTTATTTAAATTATACCACAAAAAATATTTTATTCTATACAAAATAATTTTAAAAATGGCTTAAAAGATGTTAGGAGTACTATAAAAATTTGTAATGTCCTAATGACTTAGAAAATTAAAGAAATACTCTACATAGTCAATAATAATTTAGAAATTAAAAAAAAATATAGTTATAACCAGTATTTACCTAAATTAGTAGAATATTACAAACTTTCATAGTACTCCTAACATTTTTTAAGCAATTTTTTAAAAATTATTTTGCATAGAAAATGGCTTAAAAATGCCCTTTATTCTAGGCAAAACAATTTAAAAAAATAGCTTAAAAAAATGTTAGGAGTACTATAAAAATTTGTAATGTCCTAGTAATTTAGGTAAATATTGGTTGTAACTATATTTTTTTTAATTTCTAAATTAGTATTGACTGTGTAGAGTATTTTTTTAATGTCCTAAGTCATTAGGACATTAAAAATTTTTATAGTACTCCTAACATTTTTTTAAGTCATTTTTAAATTGTTTTGTATAGAAAATAGCTTAAAATGGCTTAAAATGCACTTTATTCTAGGCAAAATAATTTAAAAAATGACTTAAAAAAATGTTAGGAGTACTATAAAAATTTTTAATGTCCTAATGACTTAGGACATTAAAAAAATACTCTACATAGTCAATACTAATTTAGAAATTAAAAAAAATATAGTTACAACCAATATTTACCTAAATTACTAGGACATTACAAATTTTTATAGTACTCCTAACATTTTTTTAAGCTATTTTTTTAAATTGTTTTGCCTAGAATAAAGGGCATTTTTAAGCCATTTTCTATGCAAAATAATTTTAAAAAAAATTTTTTAAAATTATTTTGTATAGAGTAAAATATTTTGTTAGCTTTTTTTAATGTATGAAATAAAAAATATATTTTTTTAATCAATTATTAATTTTTTAATAAAAAATGGGCAGAATTAAATCATAAGTAATTCGAATCTGTCCAATTCGAATCACTATGTGCAGCGTGTGTGAGTGTAATTCGAATCAACATGATTCGAATTAGTGTGTGTGCACGTTTGTGCATAATTCGAATCAACATGATTCGAATTATGTGTGAATAGAATTCGAATGAACTTGATTCGAACTATATAGTAATGTGCGTTGGTGGATTCATGAACCAATTTTTCATTTGGCTTATTTGTGTAAAATTTCATTCTCCTTGACTTATTATAGTGTTTTACCCTAACTAACTTGTCGTGTGGTGTTTAGTGAAATTGGCCAGGCCTCATAGTCAGACCTCATTAGAGGCTTTTAACGTGATAGTCAAATTTTCCATGCAACACAAATTCTTTCATTTTAAGATGTACATCTCCAATGGATGGAGTACATGATATTTCATAAAAATTAGTGTTTTGAGGGCGAGATATAACTCTTTCTAGTGCCGAGATATAACTCCTTTTTCCGTGTGTATGGAATTTTCTATCCTAAAAGTACAGATGCCGGAATTTTCTATCCTAAAAGCACAGAGGTCCTTAAGTTAGTAAGAGTATAAGATGAATATCAAATGACTCAGAATGAATAGTGTTGTGTACCTAAGATTGAGGGTGGACGTATTTATAGAATTGTTGTAGTACGATTACTCTAATATTATGGAGCTGTTACTTAGTGGGTCTAATTATGTGATAACTGCTCTTTAGTGAGCTTGTTTAGAGAGATTTGCGGAGAGATTCATGTAGCATCTGAGTTGGCACGTAGTTATTTGATTGTATAGGATAAGTTCGTTAGGAGAGCAAAACACGTATTTCTGCACGTATGTATTTAGTTTTAACCAGATTGATTCCAATTTATAATTTTAGTTTTACCTGAGTCGAATTATAACCAATAGATGGATCAATTAGTATTGCACAAAAAATTTATACAATTTTACATTTATAAAGTAAATTAGTATTACTTCTAGCAATTCTCTAATGCAACAGCTTAAAATGCCATCAACGACTTCAACAGAGAGCGCATTTTTCCCATGCTCTTTTACGAATTCCTCCCAAACTTTTGGAAATTAATACTATGATTATTGGTTAACAAATCAGCTGTTAACCTTCCTTTCCTATTTGTCCCTACTACTGCTCGGCTGTCCCAATACAAATTGCCGTGGACTATAAGTCCAACAAGGCAACTGGATTCGCATCTGATTATGTCAGGGATGTTCCCTCTCTTTTCCACCGTAAACTTTTGTTCCATCTCCTCTATACAGTGTTTGAGTACAAACTCAGAAACAAATCTCTTTCGGCTCACATCACCTAAGAGTAATTCCAATGGACATATGTTAAGGCCTGTTTCTGACAAAAAGAAAATTGGACCGTTGAAGCAAAATAGAGTGGGGTCTTTGCACAAAGACCGATGGGACAAAGTCCCTCTGAACGGGCATTGAGAGCATCAAATAATATCTTGTTATTTGAAAAGTTATTATTTAAATAAATAATTATATTAAATAATTAAATAATAATTAATTTAATAATAATTATAATAATTAATTATATTAAGTAAATATATTTTTTAAAATAAAATATTATGTTAATTTTAATATTTTTGATACGAAAAGAACCTATTTACAAAATTAAAAACAATATAAAAATTTAATTAAAAGAAAAAATTTAAAGATTTAATTATAAATTTAACAAAACTATAAGAATATCTCCAATAGAATATTTTTAGAATACCACTTTTAATATTTTTAAGAAGTGAATTGATTTAAAATCGAAATCTGCTTTGGAATTAATTTATGAGACAAGACCAATATCGTCTTGATAGATGCTCTAAGAACTAACAGATTAATTAATTTTTTTTTAAAATATATATGGTCAAATATCTTTATGTTTTGTTTCTTCTAAAATAAACTTTGTAACTTTGTTGTTAAAAACAAAGCCCAAACAATTAACCTGGGCATAGCTTCCCCGGTCATTATGTTCAAAGTTTATAGACAATAAGTTAGATATGTTTAGGGGTGAATTTGGATTGGATTGAATATAGTCAAAATTTTAATTTTATCCACACTAAAATTATTATATCGGATCATATTTATTATCTGTGATTTTTAAGTTTGAATTCAATTCGATTCGATTCGCACGTATATCCACCAAAAAATATAAATAAAATACTATTTTTTATTCTTTTAAACATATTCATTATTAAAATATTATTAAACATATTTTTTTAAATAATAAAAATAAAATAATACAAGATATATAATAATTATTAGTTGAAATAAAATATAAAAAAATATTTACTTATTTATTTATTTATTTTTATAAATTTGTATAATGTCTAGTTGTTAATGTTTATTTTATTTTATTTTATACATGTATAATAAACACTAAAAGATGTATATCCAAAAAGAAAGGCACTTTAAAACATTTAAAATATATAATCCAGATTTAATTAGTCAGAAGCAACTCAAAATAAATAAATGGATTTTATTTATTTATTTATTGAAAAGTTTTTTCTTTGATCGAAGAGGGCATCTTAGAATCTGAAAAAGCATATTTATTGTTTAGAACATAATCGTTTTGGACCATAATAATGTTGATAAAATGAGCAAATTAAAGCAGCAAATAAAGTTAAAGAGAAAAAGAGAAATTATTCTCAAATAGAAAATTAATTAGTTTTCTTTTCATTTTTGTGAATTGGGTAGCATATCGTTAGAGATAACATAAACAAAAAGCAAAGCTTGTCTTCTGCCGACAATTGCTGGTACATAAGTTTTTGCAACAAAGTGAACTCAGAGTCAAACCTTCAAAGACATTTGCCTTCTATACTTAGATTTTTTTTTCTCTAGCATTATAGATTCAGTTACATGACCAACAACACAATCCAACTTTGTAATTTGATTAATCTGTCATATACACAAAATAAAATAAGTAATAAGAAACAAGTTAGAAATTCAAGTGCAGTCGACTTCACATGAAATCGATAAATAAGAGCCGTTAGATGAAAATTTAGTCAAATCAGTCAAATAATTTAACGGCTCTCAACTATCTACTTCACGTAAAATCGGTTACACATTATTTTTCACTAAAAAAGCATGTAAATTCATTATCTTTTACCAAAGACAATAAGTAAAAAATACAATTTTTTTAATTACTCTCTAATGATATTATTGGTTTGTCTTAATGATCCGCTTTTGAAGGGGTCCTCGCTCGGTCCCCTTATGTTTATTGAACAAATGGTTGTGGGACCCAACACCCAAAGCCTTAAAAAAGTTAAGTGTGCTTCATGCATTATAAAAGTCAACAAAGTTCAATATACCAACATCACATAATAAACATGCATTTTGACAAAATACAACACAATGAAGACTCTTCAACGTATAAACATTATACCTTCAAATCAATGCGCTTTTGTAAATCGGATTAAGTTTTAACTCTACCCGGTTCTAAGTTAAATAATTCCTTAAAGATCATATTTTAATTGACATCATTTACAAAATATTCTGTTATTTTAATATTGATATGATTTTTTTGGTAAAATTTAATTATTCGATTGAATTCTGTAATTTTATTAAATTTATAATTAAATTTTTATATTATCTTTAATTTTATAATTAGATATTTTTCATATTAAAAATATTAAAACCATAATATTTTTCTAA
>NC_029772.3:99755502-99756537 GCF_000817695.3 Arachis duranensis | reverse complement strand
TAGATACTTACATAAAATTTATAATCCGATTTTATTAGTGCAGATCAAATTAATATCGCAATTTTTTAATTAAAAAAATCATCAGATGAATATCAAATCCTCCGAATTAGCTTAGTCTTGATAAATAGCTAACTAATACATTATTATAAACGAAATCCCAACGGATAGACAATACTTTTTAAATCAGAAAGCTAGTAACAACATAAAAGAAAAAATTATATAAAGGGAAGGATAAACGGAATCAAGAATAAGTATATTTTTTAAGGTTTATGATAAATATACAAATATTATTATGTTAACTTAAAAATCAAAAGTAATTTTGTAAGTTGTTCTCTCCATCTGATTGTAAGAAGGTTTTTTATTTTTTAAAAATTTGGATAATCATAAGATTCTCTAAACATTTTTTATATATTATTTTTAGAGTAAAATGATAAATAATTATATTTCAAATAGATTAGTTCTTAAAAGAAACAAAAGTACTAAAAAAGTTTTTTAGGATAATAAATGTAGATAAATTAATTCAAATTAAGATCTGATATTATTTTTTATTCTAATTATATGAATTAATTAAAGATAATGTATTTATATTTATTATTGCGCTAAAGCTAGGTCGTTATCCGGAAGTAACGCGCCGTATGGTTCGAGTACGGTGTCAAAGCAAGAGCCGCTGCATCGGTGCCCGGATGTAGTGTTAAATGAGCAAGGGTTCTCGCGTTTTCGTGAACGGACGAGGGTAAATAAGCTAGTTCACAAAGGAAAAGGTAAAGGTCGAAGCGACAAAAGGTTGAGATTTGGGATATGGAACATAGGCACTCTAACAGGAAAGTCCATGGAGGTGGTGGACACCATGACAAGGAGGAAGATTATCATTATGTGCCTACAAGAAACGAAATGGGTTGGTGCAAAGGCTAGGGAGTTGGATTCTTCTGGTTTCAAACTTTGGTATACAGGAAAGGTGAAGAATAGGAATGGAGTTGGAATAATTGTGGATAAGCAGTGGAAGAAGGACGTAGTTGATGTCAAGAGGGTGGGAGA
>NC_029772.3:99747874-99750152 GCF_000817695.3 Arachis duranensis | reverse complement strand
GTCATGATCGTACCAAAAGTAAGGCGTTACTAGCTTGTTTTTCTATATTATCTATTTAATATTGAGCTTTTACGTCAACACGCGTTTCAATTTTTAAGAAAATTTTAGGAAATTTTGTTCTTGTCTATCAAAATCATATATAAAAGATCACCAAGTAATAATAATCACATAATTATTAATAATAATAAATGTTATACAAATGAATTCAATATAAAACTCAAATACAATACCTATCCCTCTGGATAAAATAAAACTTAAAGCAACAAGGGCGAGGGAACTCTATAAAAATAACAGGAATCACAAGTAAATCTACTAGTCGTCTGCATCTTCTAACTGAATCTTTGAACCTGTGTCACTGAAAGGGTGGAAGATTTTGGGGTGAGAACAAACCACACATTCTCAGTAGGGAATGGAAATGCCGTAAAGGTAATGAATTTAATGCAAATAATTAACTTACTTAGTAAAACTATTTTGTTAACCCTTTGGAAATACTTTTATTTCTACTTTAGATAAATAATTACTTTCCTTTAAATTTCTAAACTCAAAACAAATTTTAAATATAAAACTAGTCACATTTTCTGTCTCTCAGCCACATATTAATCCTCAGTCAAATGTCAACTCGTAATCACTTTAATACACTCACAAACAAGTAGTGCAAGCAAGAGATTCAATTCAATGTACAAGCAAGTCACAACAAGACAAACAATACAATCACAAAGTAACAAAACAAGCAAGCGCAATCAAATGCAAATGTGCAAACAAAATGATGCATGTCTATCCCTAACGCAGGCCATGAGCTCATGTGTCGGTTGCCTACCCGCTTCCGACATTACCCGGGCACAAGTCTCAGATATGGCTTTCCAGATGTATCAGTGTGCTTATAAGTCGTACGGCTAGGCCGCATCAGTGTGACTTTCCAAATCAATAAGCGTACATCTGGAAAACAGTTCTCAGTGTGTGGGCGTTCCCACTTTACATTTGGCACTAAGGCCCAAACAATGTCACATCTGCTCTCCTGTGGCAGACACTTCATTAATTAATATATTCTTTAAATCCTTGTTCTCTACTCTCCTGTGGCAGAGATTCCTTTTCTTAATAAACCGAGCTCAAATCTTTACTTAAAACAAAATCTCTCCTTAAAAGATTGGGTTTAAAACATTATATTTTCCTTAATAAATCAAACTTTAAAATAGAGTAAATATTTTCTTAACTAAATATATTTTAAATTTCCAAAACCAAATCTTTTAAAATAACTTTTCAAATAAAACCTCAGATTTTATAAAATTTCGGCGGCATTTTCTCTAAAATTCGGTCTAAACCACCCTTACGGGTTCCCTACTCCTCAACAATTCTCAAATCAGCGAAATTCTTAATAATCAAAAAACAGTCACATTCACAGCAATAATCCATACTCAATAACATTACTATTATTAGTATATATATATAGATATATTTGCAATTATTCAATTAATTTTGTAGGCATTCTAAATTAAAAACGTTTATCTTTAAAAATAAATCCTCTACTTCCGTATGGAATCGAAATCCATAGAAGTTCTGGAGAAACTTTTGACCGAGCTGCTGAAAAGGAAAGCGTCAGAAATCATTTGTGTCTCCTAGAACTCCAGTTGGCCGAATTCAAGGGAAAGGGAAGTTACATCACCGTCAGCTTCCATCGAACAAAAATAACGCCAACGTGTAGAGGAGGAAGACAGAAACACTTTGACCAGATTAGATTTTTGATTGGAATTACGGATCGCAAGAAATTGAACTCCTCGTTCTTCTCGCTCACGGCATTCTCCCTCTCTTTTTTCTTTAGTTCATGTTGATGAATGAAAGGAAATGAGGGTGATTAAAGACAAAGGGTGTTGAATGAAAAATTTTGTGGTATTAAATATCATTAGATGTCAAACTTATATACATATTTATTCATGCACCTAAGCCACGTCTCCATTTTCTTTCTTTTTCTTCATTTTCGGTGGGAAAGGAATGAATGATTAAAGGAAATTGGTAATAAAGTTATAATGTGGTGTTTAATGTTATTAGGTGTCATGGCTAATAAATAAAATGAAACATGTGTCATAGTTATATATGCATATATGCTAATAAGTCATATTTCTATTTCTTTCTTTTATTCCCTTAATATGTCCGTTGGTGATGATGATTCATACGATAAAAAAATGATGATTATAATTAGGTGACATAGGTTATATGTATATATATACACATAATAGGCTCATATCTAATATAATAATAATAATAATAATAATAATAATAATAA
>NC_029772.3:99691416-99747837 GCF_000817695.3 Arachis duranensis | reverse complement strand
AATTATATGTTCAAAATAAAAATTTATATATTAAAAAAAATTATATAATCTATCTCAAACATATGAAATACATAAAAATTTATGTATTAAAAGGAAAATTATATAATCTATCTCAAACATATGAAACACACAAAAATTTATTATGATCATATAAATTTTGATTTTGAGCATATAACTTTGTTTAGGTTAACAAATACATACATTTCAATTTTGAGTATATATATATTCCAGCAAAATGTGATAATGTAAGAAAAATGTTTTAGAATAGAAAAGAATAATATAGATTTTGAGAAGAATTAAAGGAGAGAGATAATTTTATTAAAAAATTTTAAAGAAGAAAAGATACAATTACTAATTTTTTGTTTGTCAATTATATTTCTATTAAAATTAGTAGTATTAACAAATATTTCAAATTTAATATTATCAAGAAAAAATAAAAAAAATTATATAAGGACTAATTTGATTAATTTTTAAAATTTTAGGGATGAAAATGATTTATGTCTGAACTTTTAAGGAGTATTTTGATTATAAATAACTTTTTTACATGTCAAGTCACTGATCTGACATGTGGCATCAACCCACCACGTCATCATGTGTCACGTGGCACTTAACGTGACACGTCATCATCCAACTGACGGAAGGACTAACGTGACCAAATCGTGTATCTTTCGGGGACGATTTTGATTAATTTTATCTTTTGAGGACCAAAATGGAGATCGGGATATCTATTAGGGACGATTTTAGCTATTAACTCGTTTTTTCTTAATATTTAAGGTAAGTTCTAAAGTTGTACCTAATATTAAAATAGTCATATTTATATCTCCAACGTTTAAAAATTGATTTAATATTAGGCTGCCATTATCTACACTAACAGCTACCTATGTGGACATTATTATCTACTGTGGCAAACCATGCCCCGGTGTTCGTTAGTGAATTGAATAAAAATAACTAAATAAAACAAATTTTAATTAAAATAGCTTTAAAAAACTTAATTTGTAAAATATCTTCTTATTTTGTAATTTCATCTTTTCACCATATCCTTTTTCTTATTTTCGTTGCTGATTTCATGGTTTTGCAGGGCTCTTAGGCGACACATAACAGTAGTGTTTTGGGTTGAAACAGCAGCCAAGTCCATCAACGGAGAATAATTCGTTATTATGGAGAGAGGCCAGTATTTATGACTTCATCAACAGTAGAGAATCTTGGACGGAACTTCTGGAGCTGTGTTAACTATGGGGTAAATAAAAAATGTAATTTTTGTGATGATAGTTATAACTTGTTGATATTTGTTTATCTAATTGAGTTTTTTCTTTTATTTTTGGCCTAGATTGGAGAAGAGTATGAGTACTTTGTGTGGACAAAATTAGAGAAAAAGTCACAAGTTGCAAGATTGAAAAAAAAAGTCACAATTTTGAAGGGTAAATTGACAACATCAGTAGAAAGGATATTTATATTGGTAGTAGTAGTTGCTTTGGTTAGATAGACATCTGCTATAATATTGTTATGTGAAGGGATCACATTGACAAGAAATGAGAGGTTTTCCTTGCAACAAGGCTGGATAACATAGGAACTAGTATAATGTGTCTAAGAGGCCGTTCTTCAAGCCGAAACCTATTTAAGATAAATTTTTACACTAAAATGACTCATTTCTTCCGCTACTTTTTCTATTATAAGTATCAAACATCATAAAAAAAAGGTAATAAATATTGAAGGCAAAAAGTGTAAATAAAAAAATTCTGCTACCATCAAGAACCTCAAACCCTAACAACGACAATATTGCAATCACAAAAATCCTATACATTAATAAATTTATTTGCATGAACTATTCACTTGAAACAAAGATTAAACATAGATTGTACATATCTTTTCACTCTGCCATTTCAACATTTGTGAAGACCAAGATGAAACAATCCTCTTTTTTGCAGAGAAAATCAAAATCCAAACTACCTTCAATCCGTTGTCTTCCACTGTGATCAAGTTAGTAGAAAAGAAGAGAAAAAAGTGGTAGGGTTTAGAGAGTGTGAAAGATGAAGCATTACGTTTTTCTTTCTCTCATCTGAATGAAAATGTTTCATATGTTAAAAGAAATAATAGGTACGAAGAGACACACGTGTCAATATATACGTTGGGAATGGATAATGTTTATTGTCCACGTAGGCAATTCTATTAGTATTTTGTTAGTGTAGATAACAATAGGATAATGTTGAATTAAGTTTTAAATGTTGGAAATATAAATAGGACGATTTAAATATTAGAGATAATTTTAGAACTTACTCGAAACATTGAAGACAAAAAATAATACTTTATCCGATATAAATATAGAATTTCATGTATATTACATAGATACATCATCATTTGAGTATTTGATTATATTGACATTTACTATTAATAACAACAAATATAGTATCCTAATTAACCAATACTTTAACGTATGATCATAAGTCAGGTGGACTTCACTTCTTTTCTTGAGGGGTGTTCAATGCATGGTTCCAAAAATCAAATTGGAGTGGTCGATTAAATTCCATCGATCGAAAATCAATGACATTACTAACTTGTCTTATAAAAAAATTATTGATGAATAAATTATGAGTATTTATTTATTATAGTTTTTAAAAAATTTTGAACTAGATACTTTAATTTTCAACTAAAATTAATTATTCGATTAATCTCTAACAATTAATTTCGTCAGTTATTTGGATTCTTTGTTCCGTTAATTCTAACGAGGGACAAAATGGTCCCTAACAACTCTAACGGGGGACAAAATGGTCCCTGCCCTCTCTGTTCAAAAACGATGTCATTTTCTTCTAATTTTCATCGTATCTTGCATAACTCTAACATTCATACTCTCTTTCTTTACCTTCACAGTCTTTTTCTCCATGTTCTCCTTTCTACTCTTCAACTCCAAAATCAAGCCATGGTATAAATGTCACGCATGTTGCACCTACCTCAACATGTCATGAACCACACATTTCTCAAATTTCTGTGACTGGTACATCCACCTCCTCCGCATTTCACCCACTAGAAATATCCACTTTCACGTCTTTGGTAACAGTATCACCTCTAATCCTGACAACGTCCACCATATCCTCAAGATCAAGTTCCACAACTATTCCAAAGACACGCCTTTCTTCACTATCTGACAAGCAATATAGATTGTTGGACATTAGGATATCATGAGAAAATTCTCCTTCGACATCATATGCAAATTCTCATTTAGAATAGACCCTGAGTGCTTCATTCATTCTCTCCAGGAGTGCAAGCTAATAGACAGTTTTGATCTCGCATCCAATCTATCAGTACGGCGAGTAACGTCACCAACGCCGCTCATTTAGAAATTGAAGCAATTACTGAACATTGGTTTAAAGAAGAAGCTGAAGGAAGTGATCAAGGTGGTGGACAATGTGGCAATGCAGATGATAGGACAGAGGAGGAGGGAGATAACGGCAACGACGACGGGTCTTAACAAATTGGACTTGCTGTCTAGACTCATGGATCCATCAAAAATGATAAGTACTTGAAAGACATAGTCATTAGTTTCCTGAGTATGAATTGGTTGAGAACAAGTTGATGATTTTTCTTCTTGTGAACATTGAAATTGCAGAGTATGCATTGTGTAGCTTGAAGTTGCAGTGTTAGACTGTTAAGATTATGCAAGATATGATGGAAATTGAGGGAGAACAGTGTCATTTTCGTATAGAGGGGTTCATGGACCATTTTATCTGCCGTTAGAGTTGTCAGGGACTATTTTGTCCTCTATTAGAGCTAATGGAGTGAAAGACCTAAGGTACCGTTTGTTTTTAAGACAGAACATAACATGACACTGTGACAGAGACAATAAGACGGAGACATTAAACATTATTATTTGTGTTGTGTTTGAATATGATGTACAAGACACTAATGTAATGTTCAATATTATGTTTGAAAACACATGGACAAGACTAAAATATTTATATGAAATGACTGAAATAGTCATCTGATTCCAAATTTTCTGTATCAAGTACAAACTAATTTCGTAAAAAATGAGAGTAGCACTTGAAAAAAAATATTTGAAGGGACAAAAAATTTTAATAAAAAATTATATAATAATATTTGTATTAAAATAAAATTTATAAATATAATTATTTTATTTTTAAATTTATTATTATTATGTAGGAATACATATGATTAATATTAACAAAAAAATAAATCTGAGTCCGATTAATAAAAAATTTTGTTTAGGTTAATAAGTTAAATTAATTTTAAATAAAAAATCAGTTTTAAAAATGAATCCATTTTTACATTAAAAAATTAGTTTTTACACATAAAAATTTATTTTTATTTAAAAAAGTAATTTTTTTATCTAAAAATTGATTTTTCTTTTAAAAAAATTGATTTTTTTAAATTATATAAAATTAATTACAACTTATAAATTATTTTTTAGTATTTTAAAAGATCAATTTTACCTTTGATAATATTTATTTTTCAAAAATTTTAAGACTAATTATTTTTGTTATTATTTTTATTACAAATCAATAATATAATACAATGTTAAAATGATATTGAAGTAAGAACGATAAGAAGGAATGAATTATCCAACCCAATAAAAAATTCTATAAAAAAAAAGAGTACATGAAAAAAGGAGAATATAGAAATAGAAAAAGAATATAAAAAAGAAAGTATGTTTTTGAGAACAACGCAAATTAGGAAAAATAAGAAGGAGTAACATTAGAATAATAAAAAATATTTATGGACAAAAAAAATCATAAAAAAGTATGTGTCCCTCTTTTAAATTTTATGTTTATCATTGTCCTTCGTAAAAGAGTGGACACAAAATTATAAAAAACTGTCTCGAAGATAATATATTCAGTGTCCATGTCTTTACTTTCAAATACTTTTTAAAGATGTACTGTCTATGTCTGTCTATATCTCTGTGTCCTGTTTTCAAAAATAAATACTATCTAAGTGACAAATGATATTACTTATTAAAAATCAATTGAGTAATTAATTTTAGTTAATAATTAAAATATCTGGTTCAAAATTTTTGAGAGACGGAAACAAGTAAATACCTAAACATCATTCTAAAATTGTTATACCGGCTGAAAATTGACCGGTCAGAACGAGCTAGGATCCGGCCAATTTACTACAAACGATGTCGTTTCTCAAATTTATATATATAAAAAATAGAGTTCTAAATTCAGGAATTGAGCAAACAGTCTCTCTCTCACCTCTCACTCGCGCAGAACTGTCTCAAAGCTCTTCCATCTGGCAGCTTTGAAAAGTCTTGAAAACATACAAATTTCTTAAGAGTTTATGGACAAAATACACCAGAGACTTATAATTTAGGGGATAATAAAGTGACTTCACCCTTTTTTTTTTGACAGTATTTTTCCCTTATCCGTTTTATTTTTCTTGTCACTAGCCGTAAACTTTTCTATCATCCATCGTTAAAAATAAAAACCAACAATTAATTCTAACTCCGTTCAAAACCACATTTCAATTTCTTAATGAATAATAAAAAAATACAAAGGGGCCTTCCACCAAGCCAGGTGTCCATCTTGGATCTTGCGCTTTGTTCCGCTAACAGGGTGCTTTTTTTAGTCCCATTCGCACCTCATTCGAGTCATAAACAATTTTCAAGGCCCAATGAAAAATATTGCAGAATTACATAAAAAAAGAGAAACACAAAATATTTGTAAATTTTTCAATACAAATAATATAATTCAGTATGTCATGTAACTATTGACTTGGCAGTTGAGAATATTTTTTCAATAAATTATATTAGGTACATATTAAAATTAGATATTAAAATTAATTATTAGTATAGTGGTTAAGTATTTTATTGGTTTTTATAATTAAAAGAGTAAAATATTTAATTAGTCTTTTACGTTTGGGTCTAATTTTATTTTAGTCCTTAAAATTTAAAGCGTCTTATTTGAATCTAACAAAGTTTTATTTAGTTTTAATGTAGTCTTGATGTAAAGTTAATGTTAAATAATTAATGAAATTTAGTTTTCAAATATGAAAAACTTATATAACCAATTTTTTTGGTTGCCCATGAGAATTCCCTGCGGTAGAAGTAATGATGACCTTGTCCTTGTCGTCACTAGCAAACTTATTGCAAAAAATGAGTTTTCAAAGATGTTCTCCGTATGCTTAAACCAAGGCTAGTGGTTCACAGTGATGCATCCGTCGTTAATTTTGTACCTTTTGAATTTGTACCTCTTCTTCTTTAGGGAAGGACAATAAGGTTTGGTGAACATTGATGTTAATTATTTAACATTTACTTCATGAAAAGAGTAAATTAAAGATAAATAATTTTTTTTGAATTCAAATAGGATATTTTAAATTTTAAGGACCAAAACAGGATTAGGTCCAAACACAGGAGACCAATTTAGTATTTTATCCTTTTAATAAATTTTCAATTAAATTTTAATATTTTTTATATTTCAATTGAGTGTTTATATCATATCAAATTTTATAATTAAATTTCTATCGTAAAAAATATTAGTATTAATAAAACATTTTGTTAAATAAAATAAATCTGCGTAACATTTGATTAAATATTTTATTTTATTTAATAGAATATTATGTTAATTCTAATATTTTTATCAAAATAGATACTTAATTACAAAATTTAATATGGTATAAAAATGCCATTAGAAAGAAAAAAAAGGAAAACCTACTTAAAAATTGGGTAACCTGAGAGTAATTAAACCTAATATCTTCGTTTAGATATATTCTTTACATCTAAGCAATTTTGGCATCCAAGTTCATCCAAGCAATTTTAGGTCACGCGCTTTTCCCGTTTTTTTCTTTTCTCACGCTTTTTCTCTTCTTCTTCTTCTTCTCTTCTTCCCCGCACTTCTTCTTCTTCTTCTTCTTCCGCGCTTCCTCTTCCTTCTTCTTACGCTCGTTTACGTACGAAGCGTCTTCTTCTTCGCGTTCCTCCTCCTCCTCCTCATTCTCCTCTTTCTTTTTCGCGTTCCTTTTTCTTCACGTGTTTTCTCCTTATCATAATTCTTTTGTTGTTGTTACTGCGGTATTTTTTTTTTGTCTTTTCCCATTCTCTCCCTAGTGAAGAAGCAGTAGAAGGTGAGGAGGAAGAGTTTTAAATTGTGCATAACAGAAATGAACCGATCATGTTATTATGGTGAAATAATTGTATAGTACTAAATGAATAGAATATTATCCATTATATAAATTCAAATTCGAACAGTTTTCTGCATAATGAACCGAAACACGTACTCATGGTAAAATAATTGTATAGTATTGAACGAACGAAACATAGTCCATTATATAAAATTAAATTCAAACAGATTTCTGCATAATGAACCGAACACGTACTCATGGTGAAACAATTATATAGTACTGAATGAACGAAACATAATTCATTATATAACATCAAATTCGAAATACCTCTGTCTACAATTTAGAGATTATCAATTCAATTCAATTCAATTCAGATTCAAAACACTGCGTTCATTGAATTCAATTCTGTAAAATTTTTACAATATCCATATTCCTCTTTTTTCCCAAACCAAGACCCAACTTCTTAAATTACCAACACTCTCCCTCCAAACTAGAGAAGAGAAGTAAAGAGAGTGAATGAGAGAAACAAAGAAGAAAAGAAAGGAAGAAAAAAAAAGGAAGAGGGCCAGTAGGATTGGAGCCACTGTCGTTGTTGACATCGAGAGAGAGCGAGAGAGGTTCAAATTAGAGAAAAGGTAATGGCAAGCACAAACCCGAAAAGGAGAAGGAGGGATAAAGAATGAACTAAAAAGAGAGACATTGAGAGAGAAGACGCGACGAGGAGATGGAGGAGGTGCCGCATCGGTGTCGCCGAAGAAATCGTCGTTGGAGGGAGAGCTTGTTGTTGCAGTGAAAAGCGCAGAGAACGAAGAGAGGGTGAGAGAGCTACAAGATAGAGAGAAGGAGGGTGGCAGTCGTGAGAGGAGGTGACGATGGAGGTTTCTGCCGTTGTCATTGCCATCGCTGGAGCTCACCGCTGGTGCACCTACTTCATCCCCTAACTTTCTCCACCATGGTTGACCCCTGGCCTCCCTGTTTTCGTCGGAGTTACTGATGCCACTGCCAAAAGAGAGGATCTAATACCACCGCTATTTTGCTTCACCAGTGTAGCTCTTATTATTGCCGGAAAACATGCTATAACTTCCAAACTTGCCGGCAACACTGTCTTGCCATTGTTCTGGTCTAGCTTCTTCCCTTGATCTATTCCATCTTCACCTTATCTCTGCCGCCATTTCGTTTCTCTGTCTTGTTCTTATTCTGATTTATTTTTTGCCTCTATTCTGTTTTGGATTTTCAGAACTATATTTGTATTTGTCTTTTATTCGATTTGAATCTACTGCATTTGGCTGGTGTTGTGGCCATTGTTGCTATCGTAAGAATTGAAATTGCTGCACTGTCCCAGTTCAAGTTCTGCGCTCTTTCGTATCCTTTTAATTTGGCACCCGAATTCGGCTTCTTCAGTCCCTTAGGACCATGTTATGAGTAGGCTTTACATTTATAATTATTTGGCTTTACTATAATTATTTTGATATACGGTGCCTGAATTTATAATTATACTTACAAAGATTTTTATCAAAAAATTTTAAATTAATTTGAATGATCGATTTATTAGAACTAAATATTTATCCTTGTTAAGCTCATTTTAATATGCACACAAGACTATATATTTTTATGAGACTATATGTATGTTTGAAGAAGTTTTATATTATTTTAAAGCATTTGATTTTACTCGAATATGTATTTTTGAAACATTGAAGTATTTGTTGGTATTAACTTAATTTGAAATTGTGAAATATATTTAAAATGCCTTAAGATTCAGAAAATATAATTGAATATGATTTGGATGAGAAAGTATTTTTTGATTTAATTTGATACCTCGTGTTTGAAAGACCGAAGAATTTGTTATATTTGAAATTATATGTTTGAATTGGTTTGGGAGGCTCATATTAGAAAATCGTAATTAGCGGTGGTTATGACGTTAACCTAGATGCATCTGGCTCAGACCTCAGCTAGCAGGGGCGTTGCTAGCCTAATGTGTAGGCCACACGTTGGATCTGTTATTCCGTATAGACACACGAGAGGAAAGGGCTACCCTTAGAGGTGGAGCCGCCCAAATGTGGACTATTTGATTTGATTTCTATATTAGAACTCCCTTGTTGATTCACTCATTCATATAAATTATTATTTTCTAAATAAAATTATTTTTATAATAAGTTTTATATGGTCTCATGTGAATTATAAATGTACTGTCTAGTCACTGAGTTACAAAACCCACTCCGTTTTTTTTAAATATTTTTCTGGAATAAATATTTGATTATGTGAGTATTTCTATTTAAGAATAATGATCTGCAATAGGTATCTATTCCTTGTGGAGTTCTTAGGCGTCATCTGCTCCATATGTCACAGGAAGGATCCATCCATATTTATTTATTTTATTTTTGTTAAAAATATGTAATTATTCATTAAAAAATTGTAAATTTATCAAAAATATGTGTAATCTTTTTATTTATCTTATATTCGAATCAGTTAGACTTACTGGAGAACTATTTTTCTGAATGCCAGTCTTGGCTCGTTTTGGGCTGTGACAAATTCAATTAAATTCGATTAAAAAATAATCTATTAGCAAAATATTGGTGCTGTTGGTGATAACAATAACGAAAGAGGAGAAGAAGAAGAGAAGGAGAAGGAGTAGGAGAAGCAGAAGAAAAATATGTGTGGATAAAAAAGGAGGAGGAAATATAAGTGAATTTGAAAGAAGAAGATGACATATGCATGTATTTAAAAGAAGAAGAAGAAGTGCAGGAAAGATGAAGAAAAAGAAGAAGCACTAAAAAAGAGAAGATAACACGGATGTAATGATGCTTTTTTAATGAGAATTATTTTTGTTAATATTAGACCTACTTAAATAAAACTTAAATAAAAAAATACTTAGATATGTATCATATTCCCTTTGTTTATCCAAGAAAATTAGAATATTGAATCTGTAACAAACACACACCTAACAAATGCCATTGCGTTACTCATCCTCTTGGGCTCTTGGCTCAGTCGCTCAGCTCTCTGGTCTTTTCTGCTCCCCTCTCACCAAACATATCCACATGTCTCTCTTTACGTATTCCTAATTTCCTATACATTACTATACACCATATACTCTACGCTCTACACTCCTTTCTCTCTCTCTCTCTCTAGTCTCTACAACTACGATACTACGAATTAGTAGAGGCTAGTAGTATCTTGTATCTACCTCTTCACACGCTACAAACTACAAAGTTATATGCTTTCGTTTTCTGGGTCTTCATTTTCGCTTCTCTCTCTTTCTCTTGATTTTGTTTGTTCCACTTCTTCCCCCTTTTTGGCGCCAAGTTCTAGTGTCTTTGTTCTGAACAGATGCAGCTACTGCAAAGATATAAACTTTACGTAATGTTGACTTTTCACTGAGGTTCTCAATTCAGGATTCTTAGTCTAACTGCTTCTGGGTTTTGTTGCTCAGTTGCCCCTTTACAATATGCTATTATTATAGAGCTCAGAAGAAGCAGCAGCAGCTTATTTAGTTCTAAATATGGCTACCAAAATGATCAACAAAACTCTTTTTCTCACTTATTTCTGCTTGTTTATCTACATCTTGCTTTCTTCTGGTGTCATTTTGTACAACAAGGTAACAAGACCTCAATTCTTGTGTGTCTTTTCTAAGTAGAAAGATTTTAGTGTTTACTTAAGCTTGAACAGTGATGCAATGATTTGATTAAAGGTTTTTCTTTTTCTTCTCTTTTTGGCAGTGGGTTCTCTCTCCAAAGTACTTCAACTTTCCACTTCCAATAACACTCACCATGATTCACATGGGATTTTCTGGGGCAGTGGCATTTTTACTCATCCGGATTCTTAAGGTATGCATGTGGTGCTGTATACTTTGAAAGTGTTCCTTATTTTGGATTTATGGTTAAGATTGTTGACTCTGATCTTCACTTTCTATACATTGCTGGATTATTTTGAGTTTTTGACTGCATAGTTGTCACATTGTGTGCTAAGTTTGCCTGCTTGATATTGCCATCCTCTTTTGTACTAGGCTTTGACATTGATAACAGACTATGGTCAATTTTTCTTAGGTGTCTCAAAGATTTGATTTGTGAAATGAAGCCTATGCATGATCATGTTCCAATTTCATTTGGTTGTTCTTCATAATTTAGCAGCACTATGCCTCTAACTGTGCTACTTGATCACCTTTCATTGTCTTATTATATATTTAGTACCTTAATTTATGTTCTCTCATTCTAAATTCCAGGTTGTATCTCCTGTCAAAATGACATTTGAAATGTAAGTGTATCTTCTCCGCTGTGAAGCCTTCTTTAGCTTATTGTCTTTTTGTTCTATTTATTTATTTTTACTCACTTTCTTTCTATCTATCTCAGATATGCAACTTGTGTGGTACCAATTAGTGCTTTCTTCGCATCAAGTCTTTGGTAAGCTCTACAACTGTTTTTCTTCCTTTCCCCTCCCCCTCGAGATAGTTTAACAACGGTTGACACTTGAAAAGAGCATATACAAAGCCACAAAGGCTAACCAAGGGGAAACATAACCAAACAAGTATCAATATAAACACCGAATGCACATAGAAATTAGAAAAGCAAACATCAAATAGTAGCTGCACCTCCATAACAATAACTAAACCCAAAAAGAAACAAAAACACCAACCAACTCCTTGAAGTACATGAGCATGCTACTTCACTTGTTGACGACTTGTAGAAGAACCAGGGAACTGCACCAAGCCACACACACAGCTATAGCATGATAAACTTGAAGGGTTAATGGGAATTGGGAAATATCTCTCATTTGTATGTTTTCTATCTAGTTTAATTTGGAAAGTGCTTGATCAAGATTTTGTGAAGCATCAAACCATATTATCCCTGTTGAGTTTTTTATCAAAATTTCAACGGGTTTAAGCTTTCTTCCCAGGTGCAGTATTTGCTAATTTTTACCCCATTTAAGTATAGTTATGTTACTTTCGATTTGGTATGATATCTTTTCATTAGGGTGAATCAGTGTTTTTATGAATCTGGAGCTGTTACTCCTCCCTTGACTACTCAAACTGGAATTCTCCATCTGCCACTACTTACCTATCCTTGGAAATTTTCATTTCTATTGTTTGAATCTGTTCAAAGTATGATGTTTGTGAAGAAACTATGATGGTTCACTTGTACAATTGAAAATTGACTATGGTTTCTATATAGGATAAATTCACAAGTTTTCTCCTTATGAAATTGGTTGAAAAAGTTGTATGAGAAATTTTTTATTTTATTTTATTATTATTACTTTTGTTGACAGGTTTGGTAATACTGCCTACTTGCATATATCTGTGGCGTTTATCCAGATGCTCAAGGCTCTGAGTACGTTCTCATTCTATTGAACTTCCCATGTTTATCTTACAGCCTAAACAATATTTCCTTAATTCCAAAACTTGATGTTTCAGTGCCAGTGGCAACATTTGTTGTGGCTATTGTGTGCGGCACTGAGAAAGCAAGGTGTGATGTGTTCTTGAACATGGTGTTGGTCAGCGTTGGAGTTGTCATTTCCTCGTATGGGGAAATTCATTTTAATGTAGTTGGTACATTTTACCAGGTCACGGGCATTTTCGCCGAAGCTTTAAGACTGGTCTTAACACAAGTCCTTCTGCAAAAGAAAGGCTTGAGTTTAAATCCTATCACAAGCTTATATTATATAGCTCCATGCAGGTATATTCTGTTGAAATTTTCTGACTAGTTTTCTCTAAACAAGAAATCAAGTATAGAAAATGTAACAGCTAATGTGTGTCTAGCAACTATCCAATTGATTCTTCTTGCTATTCCGGAATAGGTATTATTAACATTGATCAATGTTGATAAAAGATGTCTCTTTATGTGATTCAATCACTTGCTTAACAAGTAATGTTATTGAGAGTACCAATGCTTGGATATTAGTGAATCCAGTCTAATGTGATGTGATAACTTCTCGTTTGCTTTGTTATGTGCAGTTTTGTGTTTCTCTTTGTCCCTTGGTACCTACTGGAAAAGCCTGCAATGGAAGTTTCACAGATTCAGTTCAATTTTTGGATCTTCTTTTCCAATGCTCTATGTGCTCTCGCCTTGAATTTCTCTATTTTCCTAGTAATCGGTAGAACTGGTGCTGTGACCATCCGAGTCGCCGGCGTGCTTAAAGACTGGATATTAATAGCCCTTTCAACTGTTATATTTCCAGAGTCCACAATAACTGGGTTGAATATAACTGGTTATGCTATAGGCAAGTTTCAGTTGAAACTCGAAACACATTCTTAATATCACTCCCTCCTTTGTCTTGATCAACTATTCTATCTTTTACTTCTGCAGCACTATGTGGCGTTGTGATGTACAATTACATAAAAGTCAAGGACGTTCGAGCCTCTCAACAACCTACCGAAATCATTCCAGATCGAATCACAAAGGTATCTTCTTGAGTCTTGACATGTATAGTTGCATTTCTATGTCCCAGTCTCATTGTGAACTTGTCTGATACACAGGACTGGAGATTTGAGAAGAGACCTTCTGACATTTATGCGCCATTGAACGCCGGCAACAATGAGGGAAGCATTGGAGGTAATGGTTTCACATCAGATATTGAGCGTCGATGAAGAAGCACCACGACACTTAAAATTTAGCAGTAGCAGCTAGGGAGAACTGGCCTTGTTGGTTATGGAATGCACTTTTCTGAATCTGAATAATCAAAATATGTGTTTGTGAAAGGAGAAGGATCTGTTTTCCAATACAGGGAATCAAGGATAGTTATTATATAAGCATTTCATTAGTAACCAAAGTGTGTAACTGTGTACATTCTTGAACCGACCAAGAATTAATAAAGCTCTACAGCAAAATAAATTTGCAAGAGTAACGGGCACTCTTAATTAAATTTTATAAAGACGTGCCATCTTATTTGTTAGAATTTTAGAAAACTATACATTCGGACATTTTCAAATAACGCACTAATTTACAAAGAATAAAGTCATACAACTAAGCAAAATACTTAACTAAGTACAATTAAATTATTATAACCGTTTTCTATATCAAACGGCTTCTTTTTTCTTCTTCTTCTTTCTACCATTGATGCTATTGCTTCTTCTTCTTCTTCTCTTCTACTTTTTTCTTATTCTTCTCTTTTATTATTATCGTTGTCACCATTACTATGCCACCACCATCTCTTCCTCCTCCTTTTTTTTTTCTTATTTGAATTTCTTCCATCTCCTCTTTCCTTTTCTTCCTCCTCTTCCTCCATCATCATTATTATTGTCATTGTTATTATCGTCGTCTTCTTATATATATGACAGTTCAAATTCAAAATGCACTAAAATTTTTTAATAGTGACACACACACACAAACAAACTCAGTTCAAAATAAGTTCAGATCAGAATGCACCGAAAATGAATCCAGAATACACCAAGATAAAATCCAGAATGCACCGAAATTACTTAATAATGACGACACACAAACAACTCAGTTTAAAATAAGCACATACTAAGTGATAAAGGTGGTGGTGTTGACGACGACAATAACGAACGAGAAAGGAGAAAAAAAAAGAAGGAGGAAGAGAAGAAGAAGAAGATGATGATGATAACGAAGAAGGAGGAAGAGTTTTGAGTTATCATTAAGTAAGTTCGATGCATTCTGGATATAAATAAAGTGCCCCTTCCTTTTCCCCTTCAGATGGAGGCAGGAGTACGGAGTACCCTTTCGTAATTTGTTGGTGATCGTTCCGCAAAAGGAATTTCGCTCTGGGTAGTTTTCTGAGTCTAGAGTGAGCTTCATTTTCTGTTTTCATATATCTGTTATGTGGCTACTTGATGAAGTACCAGTGAGTTGCACTATAACGATGTATGATTGTGCAAAAGAATAGTAGATAACATTTCGCCTTTTGATAACGTTCAACCTGACCCGAGTTTTGAAGACTTAGAATGTATTTTCTCTCGCTTTTGTAGTTTAGAGTAATTAGGTTGATATAGAATATTAGAGTTTAGGTTAGCTTGGGTACTAGCTTAGAAATTTCTTGAACAGGTCAGAGTCTGCGATGTTGTATGTATATATAACTATATGGTTATTATTTAGTTACTTCTAGGGGTGTCATAACTAAGATTTGAGCATTGCTGAGGGCTGGATGACTGAATATTGTTAATTGATGCAAGTTGTATATATATGTGTAGTTGCTTATAACAACTTTATCTGTTATTATTTATGATTTATTTGTGTACGTTTCTGCTTGTCAACCCAAACATTTTCAAAAAAAAAACCCTACAAAATAACGACGCTTTAACAATGAATCAAGCTCATATAAGAAATAACAGCTAAAGTTAAGAAAAGCAAATTAGTAGCGCTCGGCTTCTAATATGATCATAACATACTGAAAGTTGGGTCGTTACAAAACGTCTCAGGAATTGAGTGTTTCATAATCATAATGCTCATTCGATTGGATCTCTCCTACTTCCCTATCTTAACTTTATTGAGATTTTCTGTAGTGGAAGTGGATTTTTCCTCTCAAAGAGCTATATTCAAATCCATACAACCGAAGATAATTTTTATGATATCTTTCTAAACCTTAAAGTTTATACCATTCAGCATGGGAATACTGTTGACTTGTGCAAAAATATTGGTAGCTAAAGCCATAGTAACCGGATTAGAACAAAAAACATGTAGCGAATATTAGTTAAACAATGGGAAAAAAAAGCTCGGATTGAGATATTTAGAACAACATTAATTTTCAATTTTTGGATAGAAAAATAAACTGGTAATCAAATATTGTCAAAAATTTCTATCACACATTAAACATTTCTTTGGACCCACTAAATGCGCACATGAAAACTTAAACTTTGCAATCTATTTATTACTGCATATATTTTTCATTAATTGGTCAAAACAATAATCTTCCTTTGGACCGATTATTGATTGCATAATTAATAGAAAATAAACAAAAGTGTACAATACTTATTATTTGGTTAAACAATAAACTTTCTTTGGACCAATTATTGTTCGCATAAATAATGAACATCAATTTATTTTAATCCTCTATTATTTAAATGTTATTAAGGGCAATTTACCAAAATAAATAAAATGGCTCTAATATTACCAGAATATACATTTTACAAAACGAATTCCAAAATGTACTTTTTTATAAACTATGTAAATCGCGGCAGGGGACCAACAGTTTACAAATGAACGTAAACCACTACAGAGGTTTCGCGGTTTATGTTGGAAGCCAAAATGCACATAATCCGCAGTAGAGGTGTCGTGGTTTGTGCGTGAGTTGAGAATGTGCATAAACTGCGACCCTTTTCGCTTCTACATCTCCATCTTCTTGCTCTGCATCACCATGCATCACTATACCCCTGGCATTCGATGTGATGAGATTGGAGGGGTTACCGGATGTAGAATCCGATTTTGGGGCCAAAGATTTACAGGACACCGCAGGTCTAGTTGAGTTCTAAGTCGGTCAGCAGTTTCAGAATAAAAAGGAAGTCGTCTTATGTGTGAAGACTTATAGCATCCGCCATGGGGTTGAGTACAAAGTGATAGAATCGGACCATGCCAAGTACTACAGAAAGTGTAATAGAAAGTGTAATGAGTTTAAAAATAGTTGCAGATGGTTGATTCGGATCACTTTACGACAGCGGAAGGGTATCTGGGAAGTCAGACGGTATATCGGACCTCATCTACTTTCATCCTTCCTATGATCAGAGCTGATGCGGCTGTGTCCATCAAAGTACTGCAGAATGCGACAAAGGCACATTTTGGGTTTAGACCTATGTACCGAAGGGTTTGGTTGTCTAAGTAGAAGGCCATCACGCATATATATGGGGATTGGGAAGAGGCCTACAATGAGCTACAAAGATGGGTGCTAGGTGTGCAGATAACGATGCCAGGTAGTATTGTAGTTCCGAAGACGAGTCCTATGTAAGTAACCATCTTCTCCACCTCCACTACCACCTCTAGCTCCACCCTCATCCTCATCTCCACCGTCTCCACCATCATCGCTGCCTCTCCTAATACGTCGACTTCTACCTCGACGTCCCTCTCCCTCCCTCTCAATCGTGCCTCCTACCTCGTTGACGACCTCAACCTCTCCCCTCCATGATATTAATCGCATCATCGAGCCATCTCCACTCTCGATCACTGGCTCGTATTCCAACACGACGTCTCCACTTCACTCAACGTTTGTCAGGAATATCTGGCACCTAATCCATAACAGAGACCCGTCCTAGACCTCTTTGTATTACCTCGGCTAGGATAGCATCTGCTTTAGAGTACCAATGAAAGAGCTCAGGCAATAAAAATCTCCTCTCATGCTCATGCCACCACTCCAAGTAAGCCTGTGATGGTCTTGGGTCTCCCACTACATAAAATCGTAACACATGGCCAGCCCGCCTGGTCCAAGGTATGTGTCAGCTCTATAACATGTTTAGAAACCACCAGTCTCTACCTCTTCCATCCTTCGACATAAGAAAATCAATGTCGAGTGCGGGCCGTGGGCATTGCTATACTCCACTAAACTGTGGTAGTACCCTATTCACCTAATGCCATTCTATCACAACAAAGTAGATCAATGCCGTCACAACCCTCCATAGTGCCATATGTCGGGACTCTAGGATCTCGAGATGAACCACCTGAACGAAATCTGGTGCGCTATATGGCATCCATGTGAATTAGTAAAGAGAAACGAGTATTGCAGGTCAATTTACATTCAGTAAATAGTTGAAAAAAACTTAACAAAGAAAACTTGAAAGTTAAAACACTCACATCCCGTGCCTAGAGTAAATTTATCCTGGGCTTCCACTGTGCGACTCTAGGCCCTTTCTCGCTCAATGTTGGCTGATAACCATACCACATGACACCTAAAACATGTTATGAACAACAACAATAATCTTTAATATATACTACTAAACATGACAACCATAAACGGTAAGTAGCTTGTCGCCAATGGCTAATGAAATACGTCGAACCTATCGGGCCTGAAACCCAGGAACCGTAAGAAGATCCATGACTGGAGGAACTGCAACAAACCAGCCAACTTAACCACATTCCTATTGGCCACACGACACAAGTACTGGTATAACCACAAGAGAGCAGAGAATTCCCAACTGTATCTGCCAATGTCCTATAATCTCGCTACGGACGGTAGCCACCGAATATGCATGCGTGTATCGAACTTGTCACTGAAGAGTTGTGTGGGTAATAACATCATGACATACGCCCTCACATACCTCCTGATGGTCTCCTCGTTTGCGTCTTGGGGAAGGTGACTGAATGTCTCCTGTATCCAAATGCACTTCACAGTGAACTTGTCGATGCAGTTCGCCGGAGGCAACACACCCAATAACTCCTGGAACCGGTCCCATGCATGCAAGTTGGCCGCCATCAATGTACCGCTCAAAGTCTGTCAGGCATCCGCTGACGTATTGTCTGTTGATGGGGAGGCCTAACTGGTATGCAATATCTTATAGCATAATCGTGCACTCCCCGAATGGCATGTGGAAGGTATGCGCCTCAGGCCACCACTGTTCGACAAATGCGTTGGCCAGCGGCTCGTCCAACCTAAACTAGTGGTCGTTGAGCCTTGCGAGATGGGCTAATTCCGCCATTTGCAGGTACGGTATGATCATGTCGTCTAGGGACATACCATGCTGCCTCCTCATGCTGGTGATACATCAGTAGGGCTGCATGACGATGAAAAAACTCTCTTAGAACCATGACAATTAACAAATCAATTCACCAAAAGACCATTAAGTAATGCGGACCCTTTTCAAAAAAATCATATCCAAGATATATCAAAAATCACTTAAAATGGACAACTCTATTAAAAATAAACTTTAATGTAACTTATATTGCAACCCTGGATATAGATAACCTAACATTCAATAATTTAATTAAGTATTAAACCAAATTAAATTAATTTCTAACCATACATAGTTAATCTAATATTTAAGACTTAAATTATACAATTCAACTAACTTAAATTACATTAACAAACTCTATCATGTAAGGATTATTTTAAATTAATTTTAAATAAAGTAAACTAAATTAAATTAATCTTAAACAAATTAAACCAAATTAATTTTAGATAAATTAAAATTCAACTAAATTATTGCCTCATTAATCTAACTTTAAGAATTAAATTAAATTTAAAAAATTAAAGTAAATTAAATCCTTGTCAAACTTCTAATACCTATTTAATCTAACATTCGAAACCTAAATTCCAAAAAAAAAGAAAATTCTAACATAGTTACTACTCTAGCTAACCATTATTTATCACTCCTCCACCTTGCATTTGTACTTTTAAAATTTTAACAACCTATTAAATCACTATTTTAACTACTATTTGTAACTTAAGAATTCTAAAATCGCATATAATGAAATTCTAAGCGACTTAATATCACATACAATTATTTATTTTAAAAAAAATAAATTTCATTTACTAACTTCTTCAATGGATGAAACCATCAATATGGGCAACTCTGTCCAATCGATAGATACGATTTGCTTGTCTTCTATTTTTGCAGTTTGAATGTTGTAGTTTTTTTTTATTCACTTCTCTCTGGATTCGACCTTGGAAAGTTGGGAATTTGATGAAATGTAATTCAAAACAAGTGAATTCAAAATGTTTATATACGTATATATATACTAAATCGAGGCTAGTGAATTCGATTTACCACTAGCGTACATTGCATGTAAATCAAATTCAATCACTTCGCATTATGGGCCTAATTCAAATTCAATCAATTCGAATTACTACGAATATAAATCATGAACATAAATCAAAAAAACTAGTTTTGATATATTATAGATTGTTTTCTATTCAAATTTCAAACCCCTAGTAAATCGAATTCACTAGGCTCTATTTACATATTTGCCTAGTAGTTAAATCGATTTAGCATTAGAATGGAATGAATGAAAAAACAAATAGACGTTAAAGGGAGAAGTTGAAAGTAGTTGTCAGAAAACATTAAAGTAAAATAGCAAAAATCACTCCATCATTAAAACATAAATGAGTAATTGAATGCGAGAACACAGATAGAGCAACATTGGACATGAAACACCTTAAACAATCCAACTCTTATGCCCTCTCTTTAAGACAGGTCAGCATTCCACCTACTGAAAATTCCCTTTTAAAAGTTTGATATTAGATTAGATTTGTATAGCATCAAAATTAGACAAATAATATAAAAAGGATTATAATGGTGATGATAATGATACTCCTTAGCTTAGCTTATTGGATTTTGTCCTTTTTATCCTAAAAGTTGAAAGTATATTTGTTTGTGTGGTGTTATGGTGGGGATGAGCGGTTAAACTTTTAATTTTGATAATCAATTAGCTTTTGATATTTTTATCTTTTTTCTGCTTTTGAAGCTTGAACACAATGTACTTTCAGATTAATTACAAAAAAAATAGATAACTAGATAAGCAAAAAGATACAAATTCATAAATAGTGTAAAATCTTAGAAAAACAAAAAATTTTGAACTATTATGGTGGCCCATCCTCCCTGCATCGCACTTCTTCCTCTACTGCTAGCAAAGGATTTGCTTGATTCCTGATTATCGCCATTGTTGCTTTCAAGTTTCAACCAAGAAGCCTCCCTTCTGATCAGTTCAGCTAGTTCCGTTGGTGGATGTTATAACTTTGTTTAGAAGACATACTTTGGTTCTTGGAAGTAAAATAATTGGACCAATAGTTCCCAATAAGCTCAACCGTACAGAATGAGATATTTGTGTAATTACTAATTATTGATTTTGCAGTTGTGCTAGATACACACCACTTTTAGCTACTATTTTCAGCCACCGTATTTATATAACAAAATACAAAATTCAAAAATTAAAAATAAAAATCTCACTCTCAATCTTACTCTCACGTGTTGAAATAACGTTCTTCTTTTTCCTTCCTTTACTCTCACTCTCCGACACGACTCCTTCCTTATCCTCATTCTCAACGGTGATTCTCCTTCCCTCTCTCTCCGGTGGCACGATTCTCCTTCGCTCTCTTTCAGGTGCGGTTGCGATTCTCCTTCCTTTGTCTCGGGCGTGGTGCTCTCTGTCTCAGGCACGAATTTCATCGACTGCATTTTCCATGTTTGATCCTGCAAGGTAAATTTCTATTCCTTGTTTGATTTTGCATTTTCCTTGTTTTGTTCTATTAGCTTCTTCGACGGCATTTTTCTTGTTTGTTTTCAGCTTCTATAAGCTTTTTCGACTGCATTTTCCTTCTTCATTTTGAGTTTCTATAAATGAATTTGTGTTATGCATAGTTTGTACTAAAAATATTTAAGTTTAGGGTTTTGAATTGAAGTCTCAGCATGCTAATTTTAACAATTGATTATTGGTAGACTATTAATTGATTATAACTGGATTTTTGTGATATGAGTTGGAGTATGTTTGATTATTATACTGAATGAGTTTGATTATGCTTAGTTTTTAAAAATTATATTATAGCATAATTGAATGTTTTCCTGTCCAATACTCTTGTCAACATTTATGCCAGAATTGACAATTTGTTTTGCGCACAGAAGCTGTTTGCTGAAATGCCCCAAAGGAATTCAAAATAAATCAGAATTCACATTCCAAGTAATTACGTACAAAGGAATTCAACATGCTTGTTCCTTAAGAAACAACATTGCTATGCATCAAAAGAATACTCAAAGAGCCAGTTTAAAAGGGAAAATTAAAAAGAAAGGTGAAAAAGTTAAAAGTTAAAAAGTTAGAAGAAGGGTAGTTAAATGTTAATAGCATAGCCAACATTGTTCATAACCAAGAAAAGGTCTAAAATTATAAAGCACAAGCAACTCACATTCATGACATGCAATGCAAGTCATTGATAGATGAAATATGAAATGTAAAAAAGCACAAAAGAAAAATACAAGTCATCATCAATGTGTTTGATCATTTAAGTGCAAAAATTGGCGGGGAAAAGTTAAAAATGCAATCATGTAACCCAAAGTGAATTGAAATGAAGAGTTAATTGAAAACGGTCACAAGAGTGAGAATGCACCAATAATCACAACTTAAAGAACCTCTATCCAAAAGGGAGCAAGACTAGATCAATTTTAAAATTTAATGAAAATAACTTCCATGGTTTAAAGAAAAAGGTGAAATAGTACCATGAAGAAGAAAAACTATTGACCTAACTTGAAAAATTAAAAGCAGAAAAGAGGTTCAAAATCACTTGGTCAAGAAAAACTATTGACCTAACAACATATATATTAACATAAGAATATCAACATCATCATCACTTCAACAAAATAATTCAGTGAGCCAGTGATTCCAGACATCAGCAGCAACCAAAATTTAAATCCTAAATCCATTACAAAATCAATTAAAACTACCTAACCACCTAGAATTAACTAACATGCATTTCTAACTACTCGGATTCAACAAAAATTAAACAATGTAACTAATAATAACTTAACAGAATAAAAAGAACAGAACGTAGAAAGGAAAGCAGCGGAAACCTGGGAGGGTTTCAGAAGAAGAAATAGAAACTGGAAAGGGAGAAGAGAACAAGCTGAACAATGTTGCCACAGGAGCGGCGAAAATGGTGGTCCGCGGTGGTAGCAGAAGAACATAGCCGAACAGAGAGTGACTCAGGGAGAAGGTTCTCTGAATCAGGAGAGCTGAGCGAAATGTACAAAGACAAGAAGATGGAAGAGTAGTGGTGGTGGTCAGAGAGGACGCCGACGGCAATGGTGTGGCCACGGTGGAGCTGGTGGTGGTAGAAGAGGTTTGATGGTGGTGAGTGGTGTTGCTTCAATGGAGTAAGGAAGGAGAAGAGAAAGAGACGTTAGAGGGAGAAGGGGGGGGTTTCATGCGAATGAGCTAGGGCTCCTCACGTCACGGGTTATCACATTTGAATCCATGCGTAGGCGTGAATCACATGTGAGCGTGGAGGGGACAAAACAGGCGTCGACGCGCATGCATGAGTGGAGAGAAAGGAAGGTGACGCATACGCATAAAGCACCAAACCAGGCGACGCGTGGAAGGCAAGAAAAGCAAGGTGACGTGTACGCGTCAGGCATGCGCACGCGTGAGCTGCCACTTTTTTTTTTTGAAGAAGAAGAAGAAAGCATAAAAACAAAATTAAACACCCTCCTAACCTATATACACTCTAAACCAATCCAAAATTCAAATTTAACAAAAATCTTTTAGTTTTTTTTTTTGAAAAATTTTCAAAGATAATGCAAACAAAACTTGCACTTCAAGCAAAATGCAATTCAAAAATAACTATTCTAATCAAAGCATGAACCTAACAAGCAACCTAGCAATCAAAACGATATATACAAGAGTGTAAAGAGAAAGAAAACTACCTAACAATAGCAACTCAATTCATTCGTTGATTATATCTACAGGAGAATGGAAAGAGTTTACAATGGTAGGGTGTCTCCCACCTAGTACTTTTATTTATTGTCCTTAAGTTGGATAATTGATGGGGTCCTTGCTATGGTGGCTTATGCTTGAACTCTTTCTTGAATCCCCACCAATGCTTGCATATCCAATGTCCACCAGGATCCCAAATTAAGCGCACAAGGCCTTCAAGTAAGCCTAAGCAAGTGACAAGGCCCCAAAGTTGTTGATTGTCGAAGTGGATTCCGGGGTCTCAAACATTGTTTTTGCACCTATCTTCTTGTTGACTTCCATAGTTCAATCCGGTTGACAAGACTTGTGAATTCTCCTTAAAGCACCAAGCCATCCTCCTAGACCCATTCAATTTAGTAGCACACCAATTCTTGCCCCTAAACCTTGAGCTTCTAACCATAATGAACCGCGAATCATGATGCCAACCACTAATCATCTCTCTTTTGCTCTTAATTCCACACATGACTCTAAGTTGGCTATTCGTTTCAAGCAAACCATATTCAAGTGAGATTACAAAGTTTAGAGATAATAGATTTACCCACTTGAATGAAAGAATAGATGGTTGCTTAGTGAGGAAGGATTCCAATGGCATTGTAATTTCCACTCCCTTGTGTTCTTCTTTGACTACCTCCACCTCTTCACAAGCATCTTTCATGTCCACTTTTTGACAAGGTATTTAACATTCATTTGCTTCCTCACTAACCTCTTCTAACTCTTCTCCATCCTTTATGTTACAACTTGGGGGTAATGTGGAACTTATCTCAACATCAACCTCAATGTTAATGCAAGCAGACTCCTCAAATACAAAAGGATCATGTGTTGGTGTGGAATCATCATCAAGAGGGAGATTTGTTGCTTTCTTAACTTCTTCCACTTCTTCATCATTCATCCTATGCCTTAGAGGTTGCGCACCCTCCTTAACATTGCTTTCAAGCTCAATGGAAGAATGCTCAACAGGATTGTCGAGGTGATTTGTTAGTGTGGACAAGAACTCATCAATAATTAAGTCCAATTCTTGATCAACCTCTCTTAATTCTTCAACCATTCCTCCCGGCTCAATCATCTCAACTTCCTCCCCTTGTTGTAATTCTTGCTTTAACTCCTCTTCTTCACCTTGAAGCTCCAAATTCACTCCCTCACTATGCTTTTTGGTTGATCCTCCACATTTATCAATGGGAGTGTCTTGATTGCATAAGCTTAGGTAGGAGGCTATATGGTTAACAACTTCAGTCATAGTGGCCAAAATGGTTTCTAACCCTTTTTCCTCCTCTTCTTGCTTTTGGAGGCAAGAGTAAATATCTCTTTGTTCTTGCATAAAGGGTTGGAAAACTTTATTCAATGAAGGCGGTGGCGGAAGAGAGGGTTCATTGTTTGGAGAAAAGGTGTCATAGTTGGAAGGTGGTTCATATTGGTGAAAGTCTTGAGATGGTGTGTATGGAATTGGTTGTTCTTGGAAGTTTTGGTATTGGAATGGTGGTGGCTCTAGGTATGGTTCATATGATTGTTGGCATGGTGGACATGGGTTAGGGTCATATAGAGGTGAATGGTGGTACGAGGCTTGTGAGTAAGTATGTTGAGGGGTATGTTGAGGACAATGAGGGTCACTACATCTATTGGGTTGGTAAGCATTAGGGGTTGGATTATACATATAAAAAACCAGAGGAGGTTGTTGCCAAGAAGAGTATCCATATGCTTGAGGCTCCTCCTACCTTTGATTTTCAAATCCTTGATGCAAACCTCTATTGAAGCTTTCATTTCCTATAATATAGTTTGAACCAAACTCATAGCCAAAATGCTGAGAATTCATAGTGGCAAACAAAAACAAAAGCTAACAAAAATAAGCAACAAATTCCTAAACTTAACAAAAACTAACAAACAAGCAAAAGGTAAACATATTCACAATATTCACATATGAACAATAACCAATAATAAGTACACATTGCAATTCCCCGGCAACGGTGCCAAAAACTTGATGTGAAGATTATCGTTGGTTAGGAATTTCACACAAATAATCCCATTGATACTATAGTTTCCAAACTGACAATTGATCCTCAACTCAAAGTTTAATTTTGGTTGTCACAAGTTCAACCCAATAAAAATAACCGAGAGTATTAGTCCCGGGTCGTTCTCCCTAGGAATGATAATCGAGTGCTCAATTATTGGTTATGAGGTTCAAAGGGTTGGGTTGATAAAACAAGAAATTAAATGGCAACAAAATAAAGGAAACAACTAAAGATAGTGAATACTAAAAAGAGGCATTCATAGCAAGGATTGAAAATCAAGGCTTTCTATCCTAGTCATTAATCATAACATAATAATTAACAAGAGCTAGTCCTATTTCGTCATCTCCAACATCGGGAGAAAGTCAAACAAGCCTAGTTAATCCCAATCCATAAGTAATGTTAATGGATACAAGACTAACTAATCACTTTAAATCACCAATCTAAATTGGGTATTAATGACTCAAGATTGTCCAATTTTTTCTTTTCAAGCCAAGATTGCTAAAAAACTACTCTAAAATCCAACCATGCATTTTTTCGAACACTTGGAAGGCATAAAAGAAAAACATGGTAAAATTTCAAGGAATAATAAATTCTACAACTACCCAATGCAAGAAAATAACAATAACAACTCAATCAAGCAACAATAAACAAAGAAACATCAAATTGCATTAAATGAAATTAAAATTAACAAGAGTGCTCATAAACTAAAAAGAGGTATAAAAGAGAAATTAACAAGAGAGCCTAAGAAGATTGAAGCAAATCAACTAGGAAAAGTAAAGGAAACTAAATCAAAACAAGTAATTAAACCTAAATCTAAGAGAAAACTAAACTAAGAATCCTAATTTCTAGAGAGAAGAGGGAGCTTCTCTCTCTAGAACTAACCTAAGGCATGTTTCCTACACTACTCTAATTGCTCCCCCTTTCTCCTTCTTGATTTCTGCCTCAAATACTTCAGAATTGAGTTGGATTTGGGCCTCAGTGAGCTCATAAATCACCCCCAGTGTATTGTCTTTAATGAGGTCACGTGCCACTTGTCACGCGTACGCGTCGCCTTGACGAATTTCTTCTTCACACGTATGCGTCGGTCACGCGTACGCCTCACCTCGAATCTTCCAAATCCTTATTTTTCATGAATTTTCCATCTTGCATGCTTTTCTCTTCACTTCCTTGATCCATTCCTTGCCATTTTAATCATGAAATCACTAACAAACATATCAAGGCATCAAGTGGAATCAAAAGTGAATTAAAATTGACTAATTAAAGGCCTAAAAAGTATGTTTTTAACCATTAAGCAGAATTAGGAGAAATTCATGAAACCATGCTATTTTAGCGAATAAATGTGAGATAAGTTGATAAAATCTCCTAAATTCGACACAAGATAAACCACAAAATTGGGGTTTATCAATATGCAAAAAATGGCATGCCTGATGACGCTTGTATTTTATTCAAAAAGATGATTTCTGCTGGCCTCATGCCAAATCACTATGCCATTGGTAGCGCCCTTCGAGCTTGCCAAACTATGCTTAAACTCGGCATGGATATTCATGCCTTAATTTCTAAGGCTCCATTTTTTTCAGACTTAAACAAATGTGATATCTACAACATGTTTAATTATAACTAAATTTTTGTGATATGATTTGAAGTCTATTTGATTATGCTCAGCTTTTAAAACATGATATTACAGCATGTTTGATGATAACATACTTGATATTTGATTATTGAGTTTTAACTTTTTCTTACTTTTTGAATTTGATTGGATTTTGGTTGTTTAATTTGCTAGTTTTTAAATATGCGAAAGAAGACTGCACCAAAACGAGTAGAAAGAGAACCAGAAAACAGGGACACCAAAGAATATAAAAGAGAAAATGTATCCAAAGAAACTTCGAAGGAGATGGAGTGGAGAAAGGTATTTTGTCTTTATTTTTTATATCTTTTATGCTAGATTTCTTTTTCCATCTGATAAGGTCTTTGCATGCTCTGATTTTATTATGCATAGTACATTACTAAATATTAGTTTACACAACAAAACAAATGCCACTTTAGCTAACACATGATGTATTTTAGTGTTTGATTATTATCTCTGAATTTCAGAAATAATACCCACCGAATGCAGTGTTAAGTTCAAATCTTTTATTTTGCCACGTTAGCTAACACATACTATAAGTGACGATTCCAAATAATGATACATGGCTACTGTGTGTGTGCAGTAAAGAGAAGTGTGAGTTGCATTTGATCCAATTATTGGTCTTTTCCGGTGATTAACTTGCAACTTTCAAAGTTTGACCTATAATTCTGGGTTTCCAATAAAGTTGCTATCACTGTGTCCATGATCTATATCTAGCTTCATTGCACTAATTAAGTAAAAACATTATTCACAGTAACCTCCAACACTAGTCTTACATAGGCCTGGTTGATTATTAACACTAGGTCACAAGCTGAGCGCTTATTAATAATTAATTATTAAAGTTTAGAAAATTAATTAATTAATCAATTAATAAAGAAGCACAAAGAATCTGCAGGTCCTTTTAGTTGGAAACCAGTTCATCATCAATTAGGTTGTCACAATTCAATAAACAACATTCCTTCTTGTTATATATAGTCAACATGGTCTAAAAATTAAGTGTTATTAATGGTAATTAATAAGAAAATGTGTCACTAATAGGAACTCTGATATAATCCTTTTTTCCCTGGCAATGCAGTAATGGTAATTAATAAGAAGGGAAAAGGGGAGATTCAGTATTCTACTATTCTCATTCTATATAGCAACTACATAGTTTTATTACAATGTTATTCATATAGATGTTACATTATTGCCTTACTGAAATGTTTATTATTTTAACTAATTGCAAGTTGGTAATTTGAATTGAAACTGAGCACGCTACTACTTTATCTCTATGATTTGATTTGAATATGATTATTATTTTCATTAATGTAGTGCTGTGTTGACACGAGATGCGCACCAAACTTGTTAGCGACACTTTCTTCTGATTATTTGAATGATGCGCTATGCAATGAGGTCCGAGCAATGGATTTTGGACCCCTCTTGGGTATTCCCAAGGAAAATTTAAACCATAATTTGATTTTGACCCTTGCAAATGCCTATAATCCCTCCAAATTTCATCTTTTCACTCCAATAGGAAAAGTAGATGTTACTTGGGATTCAGTTACAGCTGTTTTGGAATTGCGTGCATACAGTAATAATTAAAATTTCTTTAAGATCCTTTGGTTTTATTAATTAGGATTGACTGTATAAAATCAAATATGCTGTATAACATATGTTAAGATCTTTCATTATGTTGCTATTAAATTTGATTTTTAATATCACATGATTGGTAGAGGAGTATAACTATATATTGAATCTGAATCTTGCATTACTGGTGACTTGCTTGCTGAACTTTTTATATTTTGAAGCTATTCATGTTAAAAATGTCGTGCTATGCTGAGTTTGATTATCATGTTGACTACTGAGTTTGATTATACATATTTATCGAGTTTGATTATAATTATGTTTCTCTCATTATTTTCTTTAAAATAGGTGACCCATTCAAGGAGGTAACTAAAGAGCATGAGCCCATACTTTTAGATTTCAAGAACAAAAGTCCAAATGCTTTGAGACAAATCATGTTAGAAAATTCAAGAGGGGGTCCCAGATTTAGGAGAGCTTTCTTGTTGTATGCATTGATAACATTTTTGTTATCAATAAATACAACAATGACTCAAGGATAAAAATTTTCCCATTTGTAATTGATGTTGATAATACAATGAAGTACAATTGGATTAGATGCATTGTTGATGACCTTGCTGATGGAGTTAACAACTTTAAAGAAGGAGTGGTGTCAAGTTTGAATGGGTGCATATATGTGCTTCAGGTATTTTTTATTTAAACTAATTTTTTCTTTGACTATTATCTAAAGCATGTTTGATTATAATATAACTTTAATTAATTGAATTCAGATTTTATACTTCCATAAGCAAAAATATAGACCCTTTGATTTTGAGAAAGAACTACAACCGCCTTGGCTTCCCCATTAGACAAAGGAACTCATTTCTGCCCAAATAGCATTAGAAAGAAAAATTTCATCGATACTTACATTATCTGCTCTCTAAAATTTCATTTTCTATCCATAATGAATGGATTTTCACTAATTATACATGTCTTATAAGGGCTGGTTAGGTCAAAGGAAGAGCAACTTGTGCCTAAATGGCCAGTTCGACCAAAGAAAAGCATTATGAAAAAGGTTATCAAAGTGGAAAAAGAGCAAAATGAAAGAAAAAAGTGTTAGACAGCCCTAAAAAGGATAAAAAAGAATTGAGGCAAGAAAATTATGCAAAATCAACCAAAGTGAAAAAACAACAAAGTGAAAAGAGAAAAGTGGTAAACAGTCCTAATAAGGACAAAAAGGAATTGAGTCAAGAAGACTCTACAAAATCAAAGAGAAAAAAGAAGCAAGAGGGAGGAGCAAACACAAGTTCCAATGAAAAGTAAGGTAGTTTGGCATTCCCACCATTCTGTGTTTTGACTTTTCAGCACTCATGTATACTACATTCACTTTCGTACATTGTAAAACTCGGTTAATTTATAGCTAATTAACTCATAAATTAAAATAATTATAGAAGGTGACAAATGAGGTTTTTATGATCTAATGTGGTAGAGAAATTCGAAACGATAATTTTGACACCAATTTTAAAGAAATCGGCCGAAGATTGGGCCGAACGGGCCAAACCGGGCCAAATGGACCCAAATTGGGCCCATGGCCCAGCCAAGCTTCATTTAATTAAATGAAGCTCAGCTCTCTCCCTCCCTCAAGAACACATTCACGCTGAGATTGAGAGGGGAAAGGAAGAGGAAAACACAAACCCTTGCTCCAACTTCAATTGATCATATCTTTTGATGCAAAGCTCCGATTGACGCACCGTTTGCTGCCACGCGACCGCGACCGCGACGTCGAGCTCTACAAAACCCACCCAAGCAATCTTGAGGTAAGTCACAGAATCTTCTTCGAATTCTCAGCCCTCATTTTCAAAAATTTGTGGGTAAAGTGTTGAGATTTTTGAGTTTGGATGTTGTAGGCTCAAATTAACTTGAAGGGAAGGCTTTCTCTAGCTCCCTTGGTCTTTGGGTAAGGTGAGATTCTAAACCCTAAGCTAGAGACTTGAGATTTTGTGATTTAGTGATTGAGTTATTGTGTTTTTATGTGATATTGTGGCTTAGGCATTGTATATATGTGTTTTGGAGCTTGATTGGTGGTTTTGAAAAGCTTTGGCATGGAATCCCAAGCTTGGAAATCTGTTGGTGAAGCATTGAGACATTGGAAGTTGAGGAAAAGTGAATTTGGGAGTGTTCCGGGTGGAACGAGAATCGGCCAATGTATGGTTTCGATTTCCTGTATCAAAAATGTAATGTGGTGTGAAAATGTAGGCTAGAGACCATAAGATAGGAGTTGAATCATTAATGTTGTGGATGAATTAAAATGAATTGTGTTGTTGTATATGAATTTAGTGAATTGTGGAATGTTGATGTAGTTGTTGAACATTGGATTGAGATGAGTATTTGAGTGGCGGTTAGAGGATTGTGAATGATGATAAGCGTGGGTTTAATATGTGAGAGTTGTATGTGATATGGTTCAATATATAGAATTGATGATAGCATTTATGCTTGTGTTGATGAGCACGACTTGAAATATGAATTTGGTATGTGTAAGTATATATATATGGTGATTGATGAATTGGGTATTGGTTGGAGATTCAGATGTGAATATGTGATTATGATGTGGGATTTGTCACCTTGAGATTTGGCTAATCATGATGGAATTGATGGGTTGATGATTGAATGAGTGGATGGGAGTATTTGGTATTGAAACATTGGGTTTGGCTGGGTTTTGAATGAGTTTGGTAAGTGCATGTCTTAAAAATGGGAATTTATAAGTTTTGGTAAAAACTGGAATTTGATGAACTTTAACGGACCATATCTCGATCAATTATTTTTGAAATTTGATGATTTTTTATATCAATAGAAAGATAATTTTATGAGCTTTAAAATTGTTTAAATTTGGTGAAAATCCGAATTTTGTGGAAGGAGATATGATCGTTGGAAGTTTGGGTTAACAATCTGAATTCTGCAACTTCTGCATAATTTGTAATTTCTGGTTTGTGTGCGCACGCACACGTTGGAAATGGCACACTGGTGGCAGCGTTAGCACACGTTGTGTGCGCGCCCCCACCCTGAAGATTTTCCTTTCTGTGCGTATACACAGACCTGTGCGTACGCACGTGTTTAAAAATGTTTCTAGTCGTGCGCACGCACACCCCCCTGTGCGTACGCACGCGACCCATTTTTTTCTAAAACTTTGTTTTCAAGCTCTTCACATTCCCAACAAGCTCGTAACCTTCTGGAATGTTATTTCACACCTATAAACCCCCAATTTCATCCCTTAAGTTTTAGATTGATATTAAATGCCTAGAGATTTAGAGAAAGCTGGGAAATGGGTAACTTGTGGAGGAAGAAAAGGGATTTTATGATGAATATGATGAATGATGATGATATAAGTTGTTGAGAAAGGCGGTGGAGTGCTGTATATGAGATGAACCAATGGCTGAGCATGTCATGAGCCGAATGGCGGTGTATGATGGTGATTATGGCTGGTTATGTACTATAATTTGAAAGCCAGATGGCTGAGATAAATATTAATGTATGGCTGTGATTGTTGCATATATGCTGAATTGTTGATTATTAGGACTGTTGCACTCCACCTATCTGAAATACGAGTTTTCCTGGGTGAAAGCAGTTGCTAGCCACCACGTGCTCTAGGTGGAGACTCGATACTCTGCTGACCCTATGTCGTAAGTGTGGTTGGACACTGTGAAAGTTTCGGATGAGCTTGCCCCCGTAAATATACACCAATGAGGGTGTTGAATATAAATGATATGTTTATAGATAACTCGAGTTGGGAATGCGCGACAGAGGGACAGTCCAACGGTTAGCTACCGGGACTTGTTGGGCTGGCTTTATAACTGACATATGAGACTCATCAGCTACTAGGACAGGCATGCATCATATGCATTGTATGTGATTTGTCTGGATTGCCTAATTGACTACATCACTACTTGCTACTTGCTTAATTGTTCTATCTGCTTCCTACTTGTACATTTCCTTGCTTGATATACTTGTCCTTGCATTTATTTTACTGTTGGCGGTTGGAAGGTTCGCAGGATTTGGAAAGGGGATATATAGTTAGACCGAAAATCCTTAAGTTAGTCGCCTATTTACATTTGTTATGGTTTAGTTATGTTTATACGCTTTGATTATAATTTGGAAGTTCTAGAATTGCCTTCGGCTTTCCCAGGACATTACATGTTAGATATTTGGGCACTGTTACCATGTTGAGAACCTCCGATTCTCACCCATGCGGATTTTTGTGGATATATAGTTAGACCGAAGATCCTTAAGATGCAGGACGTGAGATTCCTCGCTGAGGCATGCTGGAGACTTTCTTTTGGCGGAGATCCTTGTGTCTTGGGATTTTATTTTAGCTATTATATAACTATTTAGATACTATATTCTCCACTGTATACATATATACTTTGTTTTGGGCTCCTCCTAAAGGTTATTTTGGAGAAACAGGATTTGTATATTGTCTTTTGGGATTTTCCTTATTATATATGTATGTATACTGTATACTCGGACCGGTTATCTCCACAAGCTGAGTCCCGAGTCTTGATATATGTACTTTGGCACTCTTTTGTATATCTCTTTGCCTTAGTTTGATCTCTAGCTGTTCGTTTGTGTTAACAATCGGAGTGTCGCGCTTTTCGATTTATCGGTTTTAAATTACCCATTTTTCTTCAAAGGCTCTTATTTATGAACATTTTTGCAATACTATACGTACTAAATTTTATTTTAGAGGTCGTAATACCTCGCCACCATTATTTTATGACTTAAGCATAAGACTCTGTGTGGTAGGATGTTACGTACATGATGTTAAAAATTAATAATTACTTGCTTCCTTTGATTATACTCTGAGTTTGATTAGAGTAAAGTATCATTTTTGTCCCCAACATTTGGGGTAAATCCTATTTGTGTCCCTAACGTTTAAATCGTCCTATTTGTATCCCTAACATTTATAAAAGTGATTCAATATTATCCTACCGTCAATTACACATCATGGACGCTTTAGTTTGAGTTTTAAAAATCTATTCTTGAAGTTAGAATACAAATATCTGGGATAGAATTGATGATCTACTCCGAAAAATAGCTCATCAAAAGTTGAAACTAATTCATACAACATTTATATAATTCACTTTTCTAGGGACATAATTGAATCTAAACACAAATAGTGGGTATAATATTAAAATCGAACGCATCCAAGTGAGAATAATTGAAAAATATAATCTGATTTGTTAGTATAATTGATAGTAGGATAACATTGAATCACTTTTATAAACACTATGGATACAAATAGGACGATTTAAACGTTAGGGACACAAATAAGACTTACCCCAAATGTTGGGGACAAAAATGATACTTTACTCATTTGATTATACGTGTTTACATATTACAAAGTTTGATTATACTCTGAGTTTGATTATACATGTTTTTAAAAAGTTAGATTATATTCAGGTTTAGTGCTATATTTGACTACTGAGTTTGATTATAATCTAAGTTTGATTATACATGTTTACCGACTTTGACTATATTCAGATTCAGTGCTATATTTGACTGCTGAGTTTGATTATACATGTTTATTGAGTTTGATTATACATGTTTATCGAGTTTGATTGCTGAGTTTGATTATATGTATTTGCTGAGTTTGATTACGTTCAGGTTCAGTGCTATATTTGACTACTATGTTTGATTATACATGTTTACTGAGTTTGATTATAAATGACTAATGAGTTTGATTATCCTTCCCGTAGTATAATCTAAATCTTCATGAAATGTAAATTGCAAATATGTTTCTAGTTTGATTACATCCTTGCTTTTCTGTGCATTATCCACAGCCGGAATGAAAAGAAAACACACCCACCATCAATGCCTACCTTCAACCTAGGAGTTGAATTTTCTCCAACACCTCCAACGGCTATGACCTTGGATTCAATTAATGTTCCAACCCAACAAGTGTTGGGTTCAAAGATACCATGCCTAAATCAAACAACAGATATGCCAATAGAGGTGTTAGAACCAATTGTTGAGGAATTAGTGTTGGATACTAATATGCTGAAAAATTATATGAGTGGGTGATGGACGAAAGGAAAGATGAAGAAGAGATTGTGGCAACATTTTGTGGCCAGCGCAATGTTTTCCTTAAAAGGACTAATGCGCAAACATTAAAGTCACGAAATGAAATAGATAATTGGGTTAATAACACAATATTTTGTCTAGTATAAAGTATTTATTTTATTCTTGAATTATTTCATTATTAATTGTTTTCTTTGCTTGTATCAAGGTGGTCAACTATTATTCATGCATGCTTAATGAGTTACCACAAACAAGATTCAAGAAAGATATATATTGCATGAATTCTGACCTAGTGGTAAGAAATTTTATTATGTATCTCTTCATTTTTTTATTTGACAGATTTTGTTCTATTCTAATTTATGATCAATTTGATTCTAATTGCAGTTGTTGAGTTTTTATAAAGATGGGCAAGGTGGGAAGAGCTCTAGATCAGCTAACATATCTAGGATCCCTAATTTTGATAAAATTAGTATGCGAGGAAGAAAACTCGTTTTCTTACCTTTTTGCCATAACTGTCATTGGTGGTTGTATACATTAGATGTTTGTAATAACAAGTTTTACGTCCTTGACCCGTTGTACACATTTGAACGGGATGAAATAGATCAATATATTGTAGATTTATTTTGTTATAACAACTTTTATTTAAGTTTTGATATTTGATTATCATATAACTTTGACAGTTTCATGATATTTTTTAACAAGCAAGTTATCTCGACAACATGTTAGGAATTGTGGATCATGCATATGTTCAAATCCCCTCAACTCCAACAATTGAATATCTGGACATACCCAAATAACCAAATTTGCATGATTGTAGTTTGTTTGTAATGAAATGGATGGAATTGTGGGAACCATCCAAAGCCATGCCACAATGGACTAATGTAAGTTTCTTTCTAAAACATGTGCATTGTTTGGTAAATTTAATTAGATTTTGCTTGCTGAATTTGGTTGCTGCATTTGCTTAGATCAGATGATGATGTTGATTCTATGAATGTATGGGGGTTTAGTGCTATATTTTACTATTGAGTTTGATTATCATGTTTACCGAATTTATTATATTCAGATTCAGTGCTATATTTGACTACTAAATTTGATTATATATGTTTACCAAGTTTGATTATGTATTTGATTATTGAATTTTGTTACTGAATTTGTTTGTGTGTATGATTTGATATGAATAACGAATATCATCATGCAAATGCTCCTATGCCCACAAAATGATTGCCAAACTAATATTTTGGAGCTAGCAAAGGGTTACCAATTCACAAAGATTGCCAATAAAAAGGAAAGAAAGAAAAAAAAAGAAAGCTTTGTGAATTGATAACCATTTGCTAGCTCTAAAATATTAGTTTGGCATTCATTTTGTGGGCATAAGAGCATTTGTATGATGATATTTTTCCTTAATTTATGGCAATCATCTTGTTATTCAAATCAAATCATACACACCAAACAAATTCATCAACCAAATTCAGTAGTCAAATATATAATCAAACCTGATAAACATGTATAATCAAACTTAGTAGTCAAATATAGCACTGAATCTGAATATAATCAAACTCAGTAAACATGATAATCAAACTAAATAGTCAAATATAACACCAAACCCCCAGATATTCATAGAATCAGTATCATCATCCGATCTAAACAAATGCAGCAACCAAATTCAGCAAGCAAAATCCAATGAAATTTACCAAACAATGCACATATTTTAGAAAGAAACTTACATTAGTCCATTGTGGCATGGCTTTGGATGGTTCGCACAATTCTATCCATTTCATTACAAACAAACCACAATCATGCAAATTTGGTTGTTTGGGTAAGATATTCAATTGTTGGAGTTGAAGGGGTTTGAACATATGCAGGATCTGCAACTCCTAACATGTTGTCAAGATAACTTGCCTGTTAAAAAATGTCATAAAATTGTCAAAATTATATGATAATCAAATATCAAATATTAAGACCTAAATAAAAGTTGTTATAACAAAATAAACTTACAACATATTGATCTATTTCATTCCATTCAGATGTGTATAACGGGTCGAGGACGTAAAACTTGTTATTACAAACATCTAATGCATATAACCACCAATGACGGTTATGGCAAAAAAGTAAAGTTTTCTTCCTCGTATCCTAATTTTATCAAAATTATGGATCTTAGATATGTCAGTTGATGTAGAGCTTTTCCCACCTTTCCCATCTTTATAAAAACTCAGCAATTGCAATTAGAATCAAATTGATCATTAATTAGAATAGAACAAAATCTGTCAAATAAAAAAACAAAGAGATACATAATAAAATTTCTTACAACTAGACCTGAATTCATGCAATATATATCTTTCTTGACTCTTGTTTGTGGTAACTCATTAAGCATGTATGAATAATAGTTGACCACTTTGATACAAGCAAAGCAAACAATTAATAATCAAATAATTCAAAAATAAAATAAATACTTTATACTAAACAAAATATTTTGTGTTACTAACCCAATTATCTATTTCATTTTGTGGCTTTAATGTTTGCGCATTAATCCTTTTAAGAAAAATATTGCGCTGGCCACTAAATGTTACCACAATCTCCTCTTCATCTTTACTTTCGTCCATCACTCACTCGTATAATTTTCAGTCATATTAGCATCCAATACTAATTCATTAACAATTGGTTTTGACACTTCTATTGGCACATCTGTCGTTTGATTTAGGCATAGTATCTTTGAACCCAACACTTGTTGGGTTAGAACATCAATTGAATCCAAGGTCATAAATGTTGGTGTTGGAGGTGCTAGAGGTGTTGAAGGAAATCTAACTCCAAGGTCGAAGGTAGGCATTGATGGTGAGTGTGTTTTCTTTTCATTTCGGCTGTGGATAATGCACAAAAAAGTAAGGATGTAATCAAACTAGAAACATATTTGCGATTTACATTTCATGAAGATTTAGATTGTACTATGGGAAGGATAATCAAACTCGTTAGTCATTTATAATCAAACTCAGTAAACATGTATAATCAATCACAGTAGTCAAATATAGCACTGAACCTGAGCATAATCAAACTCAGCAAACACATATAATCAAACTCGATAAATATGTATAATCAAACTCAGAGTATAATCAAACTTAGTAGTCAAACATAGCATTGAACCTCAATATAATCAAACTCGATAAACATGTATTATCAAACTCAGATTATAATCAAACTCAGTAGTTAAATATAGCACTAAATCTGAGTATAATCAAACTTTAAAAATGTGTATAATCAAACTCAGAGTATAATGAAACTTTTTAAATATGTAAACATGTATAATCAAACTCAGAGTATAATCAAAGGAAGCAAGTAATTATTAATTTTTAACATTATGTACGAAAGTGAATGTAGTATACATGAGTGCTGAAAAGTCAAAATAGAGAATGGTGAGAATGCAAAACTAACTTACTTTTCATTGGAGCTTGTGTTTGCTCCTCGTTCTTACTTCTTTTCTCTCTTTGATTTTATAGAGTCTTCCTGCCTCAATTCCTTTTTGTCCTTATTAGGACTGTCTATCACTTTTCTCTTTTTACTTTGTTGTTTTTTCACTTTGGTTGATTTTGCAGAATCTTCTTGCCTCAATTATTTTTTATCCTTCTTAGGGCTTCTACCACTTTTTTATTTTCACTTTGCTCTTTTCCACATTGGTAGCCCCTTTCACAATGCTTTTCTTTGGTCGAACTGGCCGTTTAGGCACAAGTTGCTCTTCCTTTGACCTAACCAGCCCCTATAAAACATGCATAATTAGTGAAAATTCATTCAATATGGATAGAAAATAAAATTTTAAAAAGCAGACAATGTAAGTACCGATGAACTTTTTCTTTCTAATGCTATTTAGGCAGAAATGAGTTCCTTTGTCCAATGGAGAAACCAAGGCAGTTGGGTTCTTTATAAAAATCAAAGGGTCCATATTTTTGCTGATGAAAGTATAAAATCTGAATTCAATTAATTAAAGTTATATTATAATCAAACATGCTTTAGATAATAGTCAAAGAAAGAATTAGTTTAAATGAAAGATACCTGAAGCACATATATGCACCCATTCAAACTTGACACTGCTCATTCTTTAAAGTTGTTAACTCTATCGGCAAGGCCATCATAATACATATAATCCAATTGTACTTCATTGGATTATTAACATCAATTACAAATGAGAAAATTTTATCCAAAGTCATTGTTGTATTTATTGGTAACAAAAATGTTATCAATGCATACAACAAGAAAGCTCTCCTAAATCTAGGACCCCCTCTTGGATTTTCTAACATGATTTGTCTCAAAGTATTTGGACTTTTTTCTTGAACTCTAAAAGCATGGGCTCATGCTCTTTAGTTACCTCCTTGAATGAGTCACCTATTTTAAAGAAAATAATGAGAGAAACATGATTATAATCAAACTCGGTAAATATGTATATTCAAACTCAGAGTATAATCAAACTCAATAAACATGTATAATCAAACTCAGTAGTCAACATGATAATCAAACTCAGCATAGCACGATATTTTTAACATCAATAGCTTTAGTATGTAAAAAGATCATCAAGCAAGTCATCAGTAATGCAAGATTCAGATTCAATATATAGTTATACTCCTATACCAATCAAGTGATTTTTAATAGCAACATAATGAAGGATCTTAAAACATGTTATACAGCATGTTTGATTTTATACAGCCAATCCTAATTAATAAAACCAAAAGATCTTAAAGAAATTTTAATTATTACCGTATGCACGCAATCCCAAGACAGCTGCAACTGAATCTCAAGTAACATCTACTTTTCCTATTGGAGTGAGAAGATGAAATTTGGAGAGATTATAGGCATTTGCAAGGGCCAAAATCAAATCATGGTTTAAATTCCCCTTGGAAATACCCAAGAGGGATCCAAAACCCATTGCTCGAACCTCATTGCGTTGCGCATCATTCAAATAACCAGAAGAAAGTGTCGCTAACAAGTTTAGTGCGCATCTCGTGTCAACATAGCACTACATTAATGAAAATACTAATCATATTCAAATTAAATCATAGATATAAAGTAGTAGCATGCTCAGTTTCAATTCAAATTATCAACTTGCAATTAGTTAAAATAATAAACATTTCAGTAAGATAAATGTAACATCTATATAAATAACATTGTAATCAAACTATGTAGTTGCTATATAGAATGAGAATAGTAGAATACTGATTCTCCCCTTTTCCCTTCTTATTAATTACCATTACTGCATTGACAGGGGAAAAAAGATCAGATCAGAGTTCCTATTAGTGACACATTTTCTTATTAATTACCATTACTAACACATAATTTTTAGACCATGTTGACTATATATAACAATAAGAAATGTTGTTTCTTGAATTGTGACAACCTAATTGATGATGAACTGGTTTTCATCTAAAAGAACATGCAGATTCTTCGTGCTTCTTTATTAATTGATTAATTAATTAATTTTCTAAACTTTAATAATTATTTATTAATAAGCACTTAGCTTGTGACCTAGTGTTAATAATCAACCAAAACTATGTAAGACTAGTGTTGGAGGTTACTATGAATAATATTTTTACTTTTTTAGTGAAATGCAACTAGATATAGATCATGGACACACTGATAGCAACTTTATTGGAAACCCAGAATTATAGGTCAAACTTTGAAAGTTGCAAGTTAATCACCGGAAAAGACCAATAATTGGATAAAATGCAACTCACACTTCTCTTTACTGCACATATAGTAGCCATGTATCATGCTTTGGAATCGTTACTTACAGTATGTGTTAGCTAAAGTGGCAAAATAAAAGATTTGAACTCAACACTGCATTCAGTGGGTATTATTTTTGAAATTTAGAGATAATAATCAAACACTAAAATACAGCATGTGTTAGCTAAAGTGGCATTTGTTTTGTTGTGTAAACTAATATTTAGTAATGCACCCTGCATAATAAAATCAGAGCATGCAAAGACCTTATCAGATGGAAAAAAAATCTAGCATAAAAGATAAAAAAAATAAAGACAACATACTTTTCTCCATTCCATCTCCTTCGAAGTTTCTTCGGATACATTTTTTCTTTTATTTTCTTTGGTGTCCTTGTTTTCTGGTTCTCTTTCTACTCATTTTGGTGCAGTCTTCTTTTGCATATTTCAAAACTAGCAAATTACACAACCAAAATCCAATCAAATTCAAAAAGTAAAAAAAGTTAAAACTCAATAATCAAATATCAAGTATGTTATAATCAAACATGTTGTAATATCATGTTTTAAAAGCTGAGCATAATCAAATAAACTCCAAATCATATCACAAAAATCCAGTTATAATCAAACATGCTGTAGATATCACATTTGTTTAAGTTTGAAAAAAATGGAGACTTAAAAATTAAGGCATGAATATCCATGCCGAGTTTAAGCCTAGTTGGACTTGCGTCTTGACAAGCTCGAAGGGCACTGCCAATGGCATAGTGATTTGGCATGAGGCCAGCAGAAATCATCTCTTTGAATAAAATACAAGCGTCATCAGGCATGCTATTTTGTGCATATCCTAAAATCAAACAAAACCAGGAAACAGTGTTCCTTTGGGGCATTTCAGCAAACAGCTCCCGCGCACAAAACAAATTGCCATTTCTAACATAAATGTTGACAAGAGTATTGGACAGGAAAACATCCAACTATGCTATAATATAATTTTTAAAAACTGAGCATAATCAAACTCATTAAGTATAATAATCAAACATACTCCAACTCATATCACAAAAATCCAGTTATAATCAATTAATAGTCTACTAATAATCAATTGTTAAAATTAGCATAATCAGATCTCAATTCAAAATCCTAACTTAAATATTTTTAGTACAAACTATGCACAACACAAATTCATTTATAGAAACTCAAAATGAAGAAGGAAATGCAGTGGAAGAAGCTGATAGAAGCTGAAAACGAACAAGAAAAATGCCGTCGAAGAAGCTGATAGAATAAAACAAGGAAAATGCAGAATCAAACAAGGAATAGAAATTTACCTTGCAGAATCATATAAGGAAAATGCAATTGATGAAATTCGTGCATGAGACAAAGAGCACCACGCCAGAGACAGAGGAAGGAGAATCGCAACCGCGCCTGAAAGAGAGCGAAGGAAAATCGTGCCACCGGAGAAAGAAGGAAGGAGAATCGTGCCGCCGGAGAGAAAGGGAAGGAGAATCATAGCTGAGAATGAGGATGAGGAAAGAGTCACGTCGGAGAGTGAGAATGGGAGTGAGAGTAAGAGAAGGAGAAAGAAGAACATTGTTTCAGTGCGTGAGAGTAAGGTTTTTATTTTTAATTTTTGAATTTTCTATTTTGTATTGTATACGTATATAAATACGGTGGCTGAAAATAGTGGCTGAAAGTAGTGTGCATGTTTAGCACAACCAAAACTGTTTCTCAATAGCAGAGGCAGTAACACAAAGGATAATGGTATTGAAGCTGGCAGCATCTAATTCATATTCTTGTTGAGCTTTATTTGCAAGACAGTTGTCATAGTGTTACAAATTGTTGTAAGTTTCTCTTTGAGGTTAGGTAGCCCTTCATAAATGCATGCATACTTTCACTCCTTTAAGTGCTACGCATGCCTTCCCAAAAACTGTTGCTAAGAAAAATAAGGACCCACCTGTCATGTTCTTCATACAAACCTGAAACCATAAAATGGGCATAATCAAACTTGTAAGGCATATTGATTAATAAATGATAAATAATCAAACAGTATATATAAGATAATCAAACTGATAAAATACCTACTAACCAATTATTATCATACAAATTGAATTTGTTGATCAAACCAATCCAAGAGTTCTCAAATGCTTTCTTAGACCTAGAATCCCACACAATATGTGTCATATTAGCACTAATCTCGTTAAATTGCTTGCATGCTCCTATCTTTTTTGAAATTTTCTTCATGATATGCCAAATACGTCATCAATGTTGTGTCATTGGCAACGATTTTTCAATGGCATTCCGCATAGCTTTGCATTGATCCTCAATATGCCAATAGGCAGCTTGCCACCCATACATTGTATCCAACAATCAAATAACCAAACAAAGGAACTCTCTTCTTCGCATGAAAGAAGAGCGCAACCAAGTAGAAATGATTGACCATGGTGGTTAACCCCAACAAATGAGGCAAAAGGCATATCATACCTATAATAAAAACAAGAGAACATAATCAAACTAACTAAATCAAACAATCAAACTTAGTATATCATGTAGAGTAGCAGCAGCAAATTCATTCTATTCTACCTATCCTTATACATCAAACATATGCAGAAACAAGAGTACATAATCAAACTCAGTATATCATGCACAGCAGCAGCAAATTCATTCTATTCTACCTATCCCTATCCATCAAACACATGCAAAAATCAAAGTACATATAATTAACTTGAAATATATAATTGTGGTGTCGTACCTATTTATTAGGTACATCGTATCAAAGCTCACAACGTCCCCAAAGTGCTTATAAGCAGCACGATTTCTAGCATCAGCACAAAAAGTATGCTTTATGTGATGTTGCTCGTCCAATTTAACTTCGTAAAAGAAGTTGCAGTTTTGTTGTTATATCCTATGAAAATACTGCATTAATGATTGCGCATCCCCCTCCTCTTGTATGACTCTGAAACTATTTGCTACATGATTTCGAAGATCTTTTTCAGCAATTGCTAAACTCTGATATGTGTTTCTCATTGTAACACCAGCTTTATCATTGATCTCAGCTATCCGTTTGCATGCAAGCTTAATTTCCTATTCTTTCTCAGGGTCTTTGCCATGCTAGGACTAATAACATGGTTGTGTTGGATATTCACAAAGATTAACACATATTCCATCTTCTTATCCCTTTTCACAATAATCCTAACTTTACAATTTTTCTCGAAAGTTGGATTTGTCTTTTTTAGTGGATCAGTTCTTGATCTTCGATAACCAGCTCTAAAAAATACCAAGATTTGGTATGTAATCTGTCTATTTTGATCCGACTTAATGGTTCTTATATTCCATGAGAAACTAACCCTTTTTGCATAATTAGTATAAAAAGTTTCATAATCTTTCATAGAGAAGAATGCCATTTCTATGCTTAGAACAACCTAAAACATAGATAATAAAAAATTTAAAATCAAATCAGGTATAATAACGCTCTCAATTTTCTATAAATGAACAAGACAAATTAGTAGTCAAATACTGAACCTGAGTATAATCAAACTCAGTAAACATGTATAATTAATCAAATATAGCACTGATTCTGAATATAATCAAACTCGGTAAACATCATAATCAAACTCAATAGTCAAATATAGCACTAAATCCCGACACATTCATAAAATCAACATCATCATCTAGGAGCTAAACATTTCTCATTACACAAATTTATAACATAAATTTTTCAGAATATAATCACACAGCGTACATGATGTAAAAGAATCTAAATGACATAATGAAACCACATATCAGAAGCATAAGCCTAAGATAACAAGAACCAAAAACTCTAAGATATAATCAAAAAATTAAAATCAAATCAAGAATAGAAATTAACCTATGAAATAAAATAAACACAAACTTTATCATTCGAGCTTGTGAATTCCATTAAATCAAAACTTATAATCAAAACCCTAAGATAACAAAAACAAAAAATAGCGCGAAGCAAAACAGAGAGAACCGTGGAGAAGAAAAAAAACTGAGAAGTGAAGTTGGTGCAATCAAAGAGAAGTAAAGAGTGTTTAGGGTTTAGGGTGGTTGGCGCAATTGAAGGGAAGAGAATTGAGAGAATTGAAGTGCATGCAATGAAATCCTTTCTTCGAAAAGAAAAAAAAAAAGTAAGAAGTGACAAAAAGAAAAAAAAAACATAAGTAGCTGAAAGGAGTGAGGTTAATGCACTCGAAGAGAAAAGAATTGAGAGAATTGAAGTAAAAAATACAAGAAGTGACAAAAAAAAAACCGCAAGAAGTGAGAGAAAGAAAAAAAAAACGCAAGTAGCTAAAGAAGTGAGAGAAAGAAAAAAAAACGCAAGTAGCTAAAAAGTAGTGTACAAATAGCATTTACCTTTGCGAGTTCTTCATTAACCTCAATTGACCAAATGCAGGTTAAAACTTACCATACTTCACTTGATCTTAGTCCAAACACCGGGAAAGCTATGCTTTAATTATTCAATTGTTTGTTTTATACTAAAACCCCGTCTCTTTCTTCGTGCTCTTCTCGATGTAAGACTAACCAAACTAAACCTTCTAAACTATAAGTGTAGTGCCAAGAGCTTTTTTCCGCATACAATGCATTTGTCGTCCAAAATTGCTGTGCCTCTGACAAAAACATTGATTAACAACTGAAATACATGGCTAAATGCCTAAATCCTTCATCAAGGTTTACTTAGTTAATTCATACTGCAAGTACCCAGCTAGACAAAACAGTGCAACAGGAAAATAAAATTCAGAATTCGTGTTATATGGGATAATTGTCACGCCCATAATGTAACATCCCAAATTTAAGAACTATTTTAAATATTTCGTAAGTTTTATTAATATAATAACATATGGTTTTCAGTTAGTTTATTATCATATAAATAACCACAATAAGACAATTAACACGGTTCTAAAAACATGGGAGTTATTGCTTTATGTAATCAATCTTCGGTTCCTCATGGATGTTATCTTCGTGTTTGTTATCATAGGAGCACATGTTGAAAGATAATTTGCAAGTAAACCATTTTGACTTATTACAGCCAATTTTTTAAGTTAAATTTAGACAGTAATAATGATCCTTTTTGCAAGTAAGTTACATCTCATCAATCTGTCAAAAAAAAAAAAAGTTACATCTCATCAACATTAATTTTTCAGTTTTCACATCATTCACACCTGCAAAATGGCCTTTTAAATACATGCCAAAAGTATATTGAAGCGAATATCATACATGCAATTTATAAACTCATCCTACAGAAAATGTTAAGGATAAGTGGCAGGGAAAATTATAGAAAAGTCAAAAGTCATTGAACAATGACTTCTTAATACTAAAGTCATAAGTTATTTATATTAACAACTTAGGAATTAACATAGGATGAAGACCATGTAAAACGATAAAAAAAAAAAAAAGGAATGCAATATTGTTCAAGCAGGATCCCTTGTTAACCTGCATGAAATTCTTTTAGTTAGATTAGATTTAGACAGTAAAGTGATCCTGTTGCAAGTTATTTCTCATTAACATCAAATTTTCACAGCATTTTCACCCACAAAACAGCCTCTTAATACATGCTAAAAGTAGAGTGAAGTTAATATCGTATAGAATACACGTAATTTACAAACAGATCCTACAGAAATTGTTGAAGATGAATGTGTAGATTACAGAAATATTCATAACATAATACTCCTTTGAATGAGACATGTACACACCACATATGACATATAGACAGTAGACTAGTAGAGTATTGGTTCTTTCCTATCCCCTACGATTTCCCAATGTGAAACATGGCACAAAGTTGTTCTTCTGTGATTTACATACCACAAACAAGATATGCAAGAAATTTTAAAAATTTCAAATTAGAGAGACCAAAATGAATGCCCCCTCAAGAGCAATCCTCTCCCAGTGACAGGTACAAGAATCAAGTTGGTAGGAAAAGGATGGAGAAAACTCTTTCTTCAAATAATGTTGGAATCAATCAAAATGTTCTCTGCTCCTTAGATACAAAAGTCTCCTGGTCTGAGCTGGAGGAGCCAATCCCGGAATATCCGTAACATCTTTGTTGTTGGGATTCAAAATCTGCAGAGCCCAGCAAAAATAGAAGTTTAGAGCAGCACTATAAATGCTTCTTTAAAATAAATTGTTGGAGCATCTTGGTTTAGCAATTTTTAACACATGAATATAGTACCTTCACCACAATAATGGCGATTACACCGCAGATGATAAGGAATAGGAATAGCATAATGCCCTTGTCTGTAGCTACCTGATAATGGGGAAAGATAGTTTAGTTACATGACACTATTGAAGCAAAGAAGATAATGCATGTAAGAAACAAAAAACATTGTGACCTTTCTACCAATCTCCTTAACAAGTTGGGATGTCTTCATTCAGAACTGAATAGAGTCAAGCTCATTGACAATGCAACCCATTTGCTCAGTCTGCGGTATTTAGAAACAAAAAGGTTAAAAATGTGATAGTTTAGATTCCATTCTTAAAACATGCTAGAAGTAAATCAGACTTCAATGGTTTGGCATACAACCTACATGTTTTGAAGGGTTAAGAACAAAGCTGCCGGGGAAATGGAGTCAAAAGTCTGAATTAATTCACCTGCTTAGATCTTTCAATAGCCTGATCAGTTTTGTCCATTTGTATGGCATTGTAGTTCAACTACAACTTCCACTGAACATTTTACCTGAAGCCAATTCAACATTTTCTTCAGCTGTAGGTTCACCCGCTCCCATATCAAAAAGCTCAATTTTCTTATTGTGTACCTGTTAAACATAAAAGTGACAGTACAAATCCTCCTTTCATAGCTCGGAGGATTAAGGCCCAATTTGGGTAAACAACTTAATTAAGCTCCTTTTGAAAAAATAGCTTAAACAATAAATGACTATATTAAAAGTAACTTATAAATAAGTTATTTTGTGTTTGAGTTTTTAGTTCTAAAAGTGCTTATTTTATAGAAGAGTTATGCTACGTGTACACCAAAATCAGCTACCAATATAAATACATGCTGAAATATAAATACACAATGAAAATAGATTAAACCACACATGTATTTATACACAAATATATTAGTAACTGATTTTAGTGCACAAATAGCATTTTTGTTTATAGAAATATGATAAGTAGTAGTATTACGAGAGAAGTCATTTTTGTTAACTTCTCTATAAGCTCCTAAATAATTTTTTAGAAAGCTGCAATCTAATTTTAAAAATTGCACCAAACATTAATACTATTACTTTTTATAAGTTAATAGCCCAAAAAAATTACTTTTGAAGCTTTTCAAACTGATCCTAAACCTTTTATTTAGGAGGAAAAAATTGTAAAAGTAACTAAAACTTTTGCTTTATTGGGTCTACACTTTTACTAACATCAACACCAAACATATACCACCGTATTGAGAGATCAGTGTGCCCACGGGGGAAATTGATATTAGCCATCTGATTTGATCGAATCAATAACCTTTAGAGGGCCCAATTGTATGTTAACAGAAATTTTTATTCAGACTAGATAAATAGAAATATCAATTTTTACTTACGTTTTTTCTCAATGCCACGTATGAGTTTAGCTCCTTGATCTGCAAGGAAAAATACATGATAGAATATGAATTGGCTGCTTGAATGCATGAAGATACAATGCACAAAATCAAAAGCTTTTGAGGAACAAATGTAGATCACTTATTTGATGTCATGACAATGCTGAGAAAGTAAATGCTATGCTATCTAATTATTCACTCAATGATTGAAAACCAGAACATAACGTTTCACATTTTAACAATGATGAAAAAGCACTCAAAAGGAAATTTTCAAATATGTCAAAATAGCATAAATTTTCACTTTTTGGCAGTGTCATATAGGAAAGAAAAATTACTTCAATCAGATATATCAATCATTTACACCTTGTGAAATATGGCATGGATGTAAAATCTGATAGAGAACTCATGTCTCCTATATTTGATATTAGTGGTAGCAAACTAAATTCCACCATGCCAACCTATGAGGGAAATCAAATCATGAAAGTGGATATTTTGTATAAAATTTGTATTTGTGGGATCTCACTGAGTGAGTCACTGCAACTACATAAATGTACATTGCTTACCTTTTGCATTCCCTCAATTGACTACTTTGTCTATGGGAATCTTTCATTTTATCCGGCCTCTGGAGGCCATTTCTGGATGAAAGTAAATTCGTTAAAAATAAATAAATAAACACATTACAGAATGCTAAAAGGATGGGATCTATTTAGAAAAAAGTAGTTATGCCTTATTTCTTTTCCATCTCCTGGTATTTACTAATATACATTATTATGAGACAAAAGTAGAAAAGAAGTACAACTGTACAAGTAAACCATATATCACCCATAAAATACAAATAAAGGAATGATAACATGATACCCTTCAACTGGTTTCAGCCCATCATTGAGTGAAAAAGTAGCCAAAGTCATAGACAGTACTACTATCCACGTTTTCAAGAGAATAAAATTAAAAAAATAAAATGATTTTGCTAGGAACTAATCTTTTTACAGCCAAAAAAGTACAAAGTAATGGGATGAGCAAAAATTAAGGGAGGAAAAGAGAACTCTTGGCTGGAAAAAGTTGGTTCCAATCTTTTTCCAAAATCAAAATGATTGATTACCTCTAAACAATTTATGCTCACTATCTCTAATATTCCAAAGGAAACTTCTGAATAATGTACGAATAAGGCCTCCCATATGTTGTTTCAACAATGCACATCATGACACCATGCAATTATTTGTAACTGCCGAAAATGAAAATAAGACATCAATATACTACCAGAGATATTCTAAGTTCAAACTTCAAGATGATGAATAGACAGAAGACTACTGAGATTAATGTGGAAACAGTGCACTTTGAACTAAAAAGGAAGGATGCTTCAGTTAAGAAAAGTGCAAACTTCACAATCGAATATTTCCGACCCAGGAAGCAGAAAAGTAGGACATTGTGTGATTACAGCTTAAAAATAACAGCCAATTGTCAGTGTGAGCCGGATACACTTTAGTACTTTACACTTCGCTACCACCGTGATCTCTCAAGCATCTTAAAATTGAAATATGAAAAGATTAATTATTTAAAAATTATTAATTTATATTTTTATAATGTTTAATTTAATTTGATGTATTTTGATTGTGTTTATTTATTTACTAAATTAGATTTTATATTATAAGTTCAGAATTTTTTTTTTTTTAATCTATTAGGTCTATATAATTATTAATATAATTAAATCATGTAAATTAATTTGACGAAGAAACACAACTATTAAAATATGTTTTTATTTTAATGTGATTTTTTTAGTATTTAGTTAAAAAAATATAAAAATAAGAGATAAAAACAGAAAATAAAATTTTATAATTTTTATTTTTTTTATAAAATTTTAAAAACAAAAATAATAAAAAAAATACAAACGAAATATACCCTAATATTTTAATTTCCTACTAACGAACTTCTTTGAATGGTGATAATTGGACAAAAAATTACATAATTTCATTTATTTGAGGAAAATATTTGTTTATCCATGAAAACTTTACTAAAACTCATTTATTTTATTTCTTTTTATGCTAATATTTATTCTATTTTCTTAAAATATGTCTTTTTCAAAAAAATTGGATAATTGTTTTAAAAATAAAGGAATATATAATAATACATCAAAGTTTCTCGCTAATCGAGGGAGCTTTGAATAGTTAGTTGAAAATAATACATATTTACAGGATTATCTGAAACGTTGATTTGGACTTAAATGTGAGGTTCAAGTCTCTTTGCGCGGCAGCGTCCGACTTGTGTTAAGATGCCGCTTGTTCGAGTTTCTCGTGAGGAGGTAGGGGTGGTACCTGCAAGAGACTCCGATATTTAAGTTAGTAAGGGTTTTAAGCAGGTTTTTAGTATATTAGAACGTGAATATACTTGAGGAGTGTCAGTATATTTATAATAGAGTCAATAACCACCTTTGTTGGAGTAGTTCCATCTTTCCTGATGGATAACTGTTTATTGGGAGTTTGTTAGGACTTATCTTATTAGAGAAGATAAAGATTCCAGTCGAGATTCTCGGAGGTAGCTACCTGCTTGGTTAGGATAGCCTAGCTCCCTTTTATTGGTGTCTGACCTCTTTAAAGAGGTCGGGTACATCGAGAAGGCCACCTTTTTTGATGGGCCTGCCTTTTATTTATTGGGTCAGGCTATGAACAATACCCCTGCTTGAGTTCAGATCCTTTTATGGGCCGAGTTCAAGCATCTCGTGGCTTCTGTTGTTGACGTCGGTCCTATCACCATTGATAGGTCGGGTTACCCGACGTGTTTAAAATTTTTGAACGTTGCTTCTTTAAAGATGGGCAAACGTTGTGCGGCAGTTTTTCCTTGTAATTCGCGTATATTTAAAGAGGAATAAAGGAGCCGTTTGCCCTTTGTCTCTTATAAAAATACTTTTCAGCTCTTCTTCTCCCTTTTCTTGTTTCTAAGATTTCTTCATCTTGGACTTTGAAGAGTTTCGCTTCACCGGTGTGAAGAGGAACGTTCGTATTTTTGTTGTTTAGACGTGTCCCTCCTTTCTTCTATGGTCTTCATCGAGGTTGGTTTCGTTTCATCTTCTTCTTCTTGAACTCTCATTTCTGTTTGCCTGGGATTGCTTTGTCGTTTTTATTTTGCCTCCACTGTTATTATATTTTTTGTTGAAAAAGTCTGTTTTGACTTTCTTGCGAGTTTGATGTGGAACGCTTGAAACGTTTAAAAATGAAAGACTCTAAAAGACTCCTTTTTTTTTTGCACTACTATAGCTGTTACCCTTTTGTTTATGTATTGTGTTACCCCTAATGGTGTCGCCTTTGATGTGACAATGTTGCATAGGAGGGAGGCCTTTTCTTCTCTGTAAAAAATTTTGAAAAAAAATGGCTTCCCTTCGGCTTTGTTGATTTTACCCGACCTCTTTTGAACGAGGTCCGACTTCTTTTAGTAACGATTTTTATTATTTTGCATCTGTAGGTGTAGCCTTTATCTCACGCACTATACTTACGAGTACGTCAACCAAAGTCCCTCCTAACCTTTGAGTTTAGGTAGACACTAATGTCCTTTTTGTGTTCCTGTGACTGATATGGAGTATTGTGAGGAGTTCCGTAGGCACCATAGTATATGTGAGAATAGGGAAGAAGAAAGGAACTATGTATTAGAGGTGCCCGACCCGAAAGAGATACTATATTTTCCTCCCCTAGAGGATTCTGAGCAACCTTTCTTCTATGCTTATGATTGCTTCTTCACTAGGTTAGGTATCCGATTTCCTTTTACTACTTTTGAAATTGATGTGCTACAATCTTGCACCTTGCCCCTACTCAATTTCACCATAATTCTTGGGCCTTCTTGAAAATATACCAACTCTTATGTCGGGAGCTAGACGTCCAGCTTTCGTTGAATGTCTTTGTTTTACCTTTTTGTTGCAACAAAACCCTCCAGTTCCACAAGAAAGTCGGGGTGGATATCCTTTCGAGCTGTACAAGGTCGAAAAGTTTTCTCTATTTTTGATGAATCCTTTCACAATTTCAAAAATCACTTTTTTAATGTCCGGGGTGTTGAGGGAGTCCGACAATTCTTTTTGCCTGAAAACCAAGAACCTCATTTTCCCTTGTATTGGCAAGACACCCTTATAACCATTAGGCGTAACGTAGCAGAGTTAGACAATCTAGAGAAAGGTGTGGTAGACTTCCTTTTAGATACCTGGACTCGAGCTCCTTACCTGGATACAAAAAGATTTTTGAGAGATCCCAACCTTTTGAAGTCTGAGCTCGGTAGCTCCCTCTTTCCTTACTTATTGATTTCTGTAATTTATCATTTCTGTTTTTGAAATGCATTTTATTTTATTTTGCAGAAAGCATGGCTCCAAAATCGGCTATGAGAGTTCTTTGGAACACAAAGAAAACTGTTATAGCTCGGAATCTTCAGCAACAGAAAGAAGTCGAAGCATCCTCTGCCCGATCTTTCCCGAGGAAGTTGGGCTCGGATCCTTCTGACCCGAAGGTCATCATTTCTACTCCCCTCTCCAAACTTATACCTCCTGAATCTTCCCCTCAGTCTCCTTCTTCCACTAAACCTCCTTCCAAGAAACAGAAAGTAGATGAGGAGAAAAGCATTTAAACAAGAAATTTTGATGCCTTGGCTTGGGGGGAAAAAGAACGTTCTTCCTTATCACCACTTGAGCACGGACGACGTGGCACTTCAAAACCACCGCCAGATGTTGGCATGCGGAGGGCTCTGTACAGTCGGAGTGTGTACTACTCTCGTTAGGGAGTTGAGGAGCTCTCCCATACAAGCCACAACCAATGCTCTGGTGGCCACCTGGGCTGACGTGAAGAGGTTAAATAAAATGAAAAAGGAGTTGGAGTAGGAGAGGAAGACCTTGAGGACCGACCTGGAGCAAGCTCGGGAGAGAGCGAACAAGTCAGAGGCTACTGTTGCCTTAGCCGAGGAGAAGGCAAAGAGGTTTGAAGAAAGCTATACACGTGTCTTCTTTGGCACTTGAAGAGGAGTTGGAGAAAATGAAAGAAAAGTTCGCCGACATTGAGGTGTCAACGGCATTGGGGATGGATGAAATTTTCGAGGACCTAGAGGCTCAGGTTAAGGTCTTAGCTCCCGACCTTGATCTTTCTCTCTTTAGCACGGACAATATAGTGGTGGATGGCAAAATAGTCCCTACACCTAAGGAAGATGAGGAGGAGCCTCGCCTTAACCTGAAGACCTCGGGTCCTCAGGTCGGTTAGACCCCAACATCGGAAGCCCATTCTAAAGCTGCTGTTATGAAGACCTCTTCTTCGGCTCCCATTGTTATTTTAGTTGTGCTAGTCTCTATGCATTCTCCAGTTCCTTTGGATAAGAAAGAAGACGTGGTTACGGGCAAGAATCTTGATCCACTTTTTGGCGAGAAGTCCTTGGCCCTTTTATTTCTGTTTGAGATTTCGGTAACAGCCCGACCTGTGGGTTTTATGGTACTTAAATTTTTGTAAAAACTTGTAGTTTTTTCTGAACATTTTTACCTTTTACTTTGTTGTTTTCACAACTTTTTATGAAGTAATGTCCAAAAATTGTTCTTTTTATATCATAGAGTACCTTATGTTTTTTGAAATAATATTTTCGTAGTTGGATACAGTTTGCGTTGACTTTGGAGCCTTAGCAAAGTTTATTAATTTAAGAGTTTCCTTTCATAGTTTTGACTTTGAACAATCGACCTTTGCTAAGTTACTTTTACAGTTCGTTTTGTACGAGTTGTTTATATAACTTCTTACATTAACTTGTACCTCGTCGCTTCATCTTTTCAACCATTTTAGGTCGGACAATGATTTTCGCAGTTTATCAAGCTTAAATTAATGTGTTCATGATAGAAAACCTTTAAATAAAGAAATGAAATAGGACTTTTTATTAATATTTAAGAAATTCCTTTACAAAAGCATACTAGGAGTTTGAACATCCCTAACTCTCGCGTTAGTGCCTCGTTAAAAAATCCTTGAAGTCGAAAAAAAGAGTGCACCAATTAGACGAGGTTTACTACCTAACTGTAGTATTTCCTCAAGTTACAAGGGTTCTAGGACCTTGGGAGCTCCCGCCCTTAGAGATCGAACACTTTGTAATAACCCTTACCTAAGACCTCTACTATCTTTTAAGGTCCCTTCCAATTGGCCACCAACTTTCCTTCTCCTGACTTCTGTATTTCGATGTCATTTCGATTCAGGATGAGGTCGTTGGTGGTGAAGTTCATTTTGATCATCTTTTAGTTGTACCTTAGAACCATCTTTTACTTCAAAGCTTCCTCCTTAATCCGAACACTTTTTCGAACTTCATTCAGGAGATCGAACTCTTCCTTTTAATATAAAATTTATTCATACATCTTAATTTAATTACTTTAAAATATAATTTTACGTAAAATAAATTTTAATATTAATTTTAATTTTTTTGAAAATTATACATATATAAATTTTTTATTTTTTAAATCACATGATAATATTTATTTTTAAATATATTTTATTTTATCTATAATAAGACACGTATGATATTTGTTTCATTTCAAAACTGCTTTTACTTTGATAAAATGATAAGCATTAAGAACAATGTGAATTTTTTTTAAAAAAAAATATGATCTCTGTATATGTTAAAATTTCATTGCCGCCAATAACACAAGATTGGTCAGAGTTGTAAATGGCCTGGTATTGTGTAGATTATCTATAAAAACTAAATTTCTAGCTACACTGAAGAATTAATTAATTATTATTTTATTAGAACTATATTTCATATGCTTTACTAATTAATAATGTGAATGCTCAATTTTTTTAAAATAAAAGAAATATTTGAAGATTAAATTTTAATCCAAAAATTTGCATATACCTTCTAAGTAACTATTCAAATGTCCCTACAAAAAATTCAAATGCAGAAGTCGTTTAATAAAATATAATTTCTCTACTTTGCCACTTATTTAAAAAAGTATGTTTCTTGTGAGGTTTTGAAAAATAGATTATTCATTGAACCAAGTAAAACTAGAGATTCAAGTGAAGTTTAGGATTCAATTTACATATCCCTTTCCCTATCTCTCTAATTTCCCCTTCCCTATAACAAATAAGCATAAGAATCACATACTCCTCTATTTAATAAAAAGATTGTTACATGCAACTTATAGTATATTTATTTTATTATGCACTATATATATATATAATTAGTTTATAACTTAGTGTTTTTAATTTTTTTAACATAACTTTTAATATTGTAAATTAAAATTATTAGTTGTAAATATTTTTAAAGCCTGAATTAAACGTATGATCTAAGAGTATATAATATTTCCCCTATTATTATTTAGTTCGTTTTCAAACAAACATTTTAATTAAAAATATCTATATACAATATATTGTACAAATACAAATCTTAAAAAAAAATTTATCTTGCATGCACATGAGCTTTAATACTATATAAGATATTGAGTGACACAAATATATATTTTTTAAAATATATACATAATTTATTTTAAAATAATATTTTTTTTCATTATTTTAGTATCACTAGCTCTACTTTGTATCTTAAAACACCTCCGAATGAACCTAACATATATTGTGTTCATGTGCATGTGAACCACCACTAAATTAGCTTTCAAACCTAAAGGCCAGGGCAAAATCCTTACTCCAATTTATTTAAATCAATAAATATGGACCACAGGAAGATAACTGTAGAGGACCACTGCCAACAATTCAACAGTTAAGTGAACACCGAAAACCAAACAGAAGGATGGGGAATCTGATATATATGATTAATGGGGAAGGAGAAAGCCACATTATCCTTGTTTAGTTTAAATAGTTTAACGGTATGTTTGAGTGTTATTATTTTGATAAAAAAAAATTTTAATGAATTTTTTTTATTATTATTTTGTAGTGTGTTTGACAAATTTTTAATAGTAAAAATAAAAATACTAAAAAATAAAAAAACATTCTTTTTTAGAAATTACAATTTACATTTTTTTAAAAATTTTTTTTTTCTTAAAAAAAGATATTTTATAATTATTGATAGATAAAAATATCCTTACTAAAATTTTAAAAAGACATCTTTTATCCCTTTTCTTTTATAAATAAATGTATTATACATTCAATATCTCTTTCATGCCTTGAACCCCAGAATCAGGTTCCAACTCAAACCGCAGTTCTTCTGGTAATCTCTGGTTCTCTTCATGCTATTTTTTTTTATCTATTTTACGTTTTCAATACATATATAAAAAGTCAAATGAATACAAAACCAACACAACTTTTATTTTCTTTTGCTATAATCATACGTGATATTTTTTATTTTTGTTTTTATTTTTATTTTTATAGATGGATTTATATTTTATACCGTGTTGACTTTGGCTTGATGTTTGAGATTTTTTAGAATTCTGTATCTAATATTTTGAGAGCATTATTATGTAATATTTTATCAAATTCACTATTGCAAGAATTATGTAATATTTTGAGATAAAATCTTTAATGATTTGATATAAAATATAATCATATATAAATATAAAAAAAATATACTAGTATCAAAATATAAAATAAGTAAAAAATCTGAAATGATTCATAAATAAAAATATAACATATTCGTTTAGCTTTTGTAA
>NC_029772.3:99686121-99691348 GCF_000817695.3 Arachis duranensis | reverse complement strand
ATTAACATTATACATTATAAAATTTGATATAATTTATTATATATAGTATGCCTCCAAAACTAAATCTAAGAAGAGGTTCTAGTCAAGTGAATATTGAAAACGAAGATGCAATAAATGAAGGAGAAGTAGCAACTGTAAAAATAAAATAAGATGATTGGAATATTGAAATATTTTTTACTATTTGTGTGAAAGAGATACGAGATGGTAATAGACCTAATAAATATTTCAGCAAAATTGGTTGAAAAAATCTACAAAAAAAATTTAGAAAGAAATGGACTCTCATATGTGCATAAACAACTAAGAAATAGAGAGGATGCTCTTAAATCTTATTTTCAATTATGAGCTAAATTAGTTGGACAAGAAACTGGCTAGAATCTTTTAAATTGGATGACACGAACTGTCTCTAAATTTTTTTTTCTGCATGAATTCTTATTATCGTTATTATTGAACTTTAATTTAGTGACAATGTTATAATTTGTGTTTTGATTCTATATTTTGGAACTTTATTTAATAATGACATTATTGTGAATAGTATTTTTTACTTTGTTATCTTATTTTTCATGTTAATTTAAATTATACAGGATGTGTGATTATGAAACAGATAATGATACTGAATATGAAAAAGATTACGAATCAGCTGCTATTAGCTATTTGTGGAGTTGCCAATTATTACTTGCAATATGTCCTCAAACAAGAGAAAAGGACTTCAAAACTATCAGGATATCAATGGCAATTAGAATTAACGGAAGGGAATGAAATGCAATTTTTTGAACAATTTAGAATAAGAAAATCAGTGTTTAACCATTTATGCAATGATTTGGTTCTCAATTATAGCTTGAAATCCACACGAGGTTTAGTGGAGAAGAAATGGTAGCAACATTTTTATACATGCTTGGGCAAGGAGCTTCTTATAGAATGTTAGAGGAGCAATTTCAGCATTCAAGTGAAATTATATTTCGTCAATTTCATCATGTTCTATCATGTGTGAAGAAATTGGCAAAAAATATTATTAGACCTATTGATCCTAGTTTTGGAGACACACCTAAATACATTATGGATAATGATAGATATTGGCCATATTTCAAAAATTGTATTGGAGCTATAGTGGTACGTATATAGCCATTCATGTTCATCAAGATGAGCAAGTGCGATTTATTGGTAGAAAAGAAAATACTACAACAAATGTAATGGCTATGTGTAATTTTAATGTGTTTTACATTTATATGAGCTAGTTCGAAAGGTTCTGCACATGATACAAGAATTTTTATGAGGCTCTTTGAACAAAAAAGTTAAATTTTTCACATCCACCAGAAGGTTAGTTATGTCATTTAAGTTTATTTTGAGATTACATTCATTTTCATGATAATATGTGGCTTGATTTTTGTATCTTTTTAAATGTATTTCAGGTAAATATTACTTAGTTGATGCTGGTTATCCAACTTTTAAGGAATTCTTAGGACCTTATTGTCATATAAGGTATCATATTCCACAATTTAGACTAGCACCAAATTTTATATCAAACAATGAAAAATTCAATTATTGTCATTCAAGTTTAAGGATAGTAATTGAATAGACTTTTGGAGTATGCAAAATAAGATGGAAGATACTACAAACATGCCATTAAGAGCCAAATTTAAAACCTAGCATGATATTACTATTGCATGTTTCACCCTTCATAATTTTATAAGAATGATGAATTCTGATGACATAAGTATTTTGTAAAAATTTGAAGATATTGTTTCATTACAAACCAATGAAGATGACGGTACTACTATAAGAAATGGATCAATAAATTCTGAAATTAATGAATGAGAAGAACCAACACAAGAAAATGTTCAGGCAATGGAAGAAATAAGAGACAACATAAAAGATCAATCATCGGATCAAATAAATTAGTATAAATAATTATTTTTTTTTATTATTATTAATAAACTCTTTTATGATTGAATATTCTTTTAGGTAATTTTATTATTATAAAAGTATTTTTGTAATTTTGTATCCAAACAATAACATCTTTTAAATAAGTACTTTTAATTAAAATATTCAAACATAAAATTATTTTTATTTTTGTAAAAGATTTTTTAAAAAAATCATTTAAAAAAAATTTTTTAGAATGACGTCCGAACAACCTAATAAGCCTTTATGCGTAAATAGAACAATGACATTCCAATTGCTATTGAACATAATCAATAGCATAACATACCCCTTCTGCTATTCAAAAGATTTATTTTCTGTTTTCTAATTTTAATTTTTGTACAAAATTAATGATAGAGATGTTAGTGCATGTCAACCTCCACAGGGAACACTGAAATTCTATGGAAATGGATTAACGAGTCATAAATATAGTTGTACATAGATGGTGCCAGCTTTTTTCTTACCGCAGTGGAAACTGTACGGCAACTGGAGGTTTAACTTGAGCTTCCATTATCTTAGAAGGGTGGTAAACCCCATTCACTAGGGTTGAAATCCATCAATGAGTTTAAAACTAGATCTGCTGTATCATGAAAAGACTTGTCCAGTCTTGGATCCGGAACCATAACAACAGACCTGCACGTAACAGAAAGAGATCAACATCAAGAATAAATTTAAATCTCTACTACTACATCAAATTGCACAATGTATCTATATTTATCGAAACAACATGCAACTGGATATTGATTTAGGCAAGAAATAGGAACAAGTAAACACCATCATTACATAGCGTTCAGAGGTACCCGTATCACATTGAATGCTATATTACCATCAGACAAAATTTTGTATCCGGTTTCTGTTAAGCATGAGGTTTGATTTGATCACTTTGCTTTTCATTTTTCAAATGATATTATTAGCCTGCTCATGAGCTAGACTTAGATTTAGTACTAAGTTCTTAACTTTTGAAACTAAATAGCATAACATAATTTTTGAAATATTTGAGCTTATCCTGCTTGAAATTCCAAAAATACCATGCAAGCCATTAGCCACCTCAAACTTTCAGAGCTAACAAATGAGAATGATTTCAATTCTTGGAATATTTATAGGTAAGAAATCAATTCATAATTAGGTAAATAATAACAGATTCCTACTTTGATAACAGAACAGTTGGGACGATCTATTAGACTCAATAGATCCATTTTTTCAGTGACTGCATCTGGTTGGCAGAACTTATCAGCTGCCTCTAAAAATTAGCTTAGTTTTCACTCAAACTTAAGCCATCATTAGAATATAAAAGATGGTGGAAGTGACATCCGCTAACTTGCTTCTGAACACTATTATTTACAATTCATAGTTTTCACTCCTAGGACATACTAAACATATTGCACAACGGTGTTGTGTATCGTCTATACTAGAGATTAGAGAGAGAGGCAGAGAAAGAAATGATCCTAATTCAAAGTGACATAAAGTCATTACAAAGAAGCAATCTGTAATAACTGTTAGGATGAAGAACTTTTCCAACATATAAAAGTATAAATTTGAATCATCCCAGACCACTGATATAAAATGTGTATGCTAAGCAAGCGATAATCCGACATATGGAACTGATAAATCTATCAACTTATATCCATTCTATTAAACATCCGCAAATGTTTTTGGAAACAAAAATTGTTTAGATGAAAAAATGAAAATACAAGAAAAGAACAGGGATATTTTTCAATGGCTCAATCTACTTACATCCCAGCATTTTTAGCTGCAAGAACTCCTGAAGGTGCATCTTCAAAAACAAGAACGTTGGAAGGATCTGCAGGTCCACCCTGTTGGCCAGCTGAACATTAACTACAACATCACCATATACGACTACTAACTATAGATTTTGAAATAAAACAACCAAAAAAGCGAATCCCCAACACCAAGTTCAGATTAGGAAAAAGGAAAGTCAATTGTAACCATTCAATCTGCAGTCATTTTTGTGATCTGGTAATTCAAAGGTATTCATAACATGGTAATTGGTATACCTCAAATCTCTTGGCTGCTGCAAGAAATACATCGGGAGATGGTTTGCCTTGTTTAACTTCAGGATCATCACCAAGAACAACATGATGCATCAAAGCAAAGAGTTCACCATGTCTTTGAGTTTTCAATTCAAAGTGTCGCTTGTGAGAACTGTACATTAAATTTCAATACACCTTCCAAATAGATGCATGACAGAAAACAATCGCTTCTTTAAACATGAAAACAAAAACGACAAGAATCAGAAAAACATACCCAGTTGCCAAGGCAATCGGAACTTCTTTTGCATGTAAATGTCTGAGTAAACGATCAGCACCTATAACATGAAAACAGAAAACTGAGTAACCCTTGACAGCAGAGCTCTAATGATCTTAAATGGCAATTCAAGAATTCTAGTTTTCAAAATATACCTGGCATGAGCTCACTTGTTGGGAACAATTCCTGAAGCATCTCCTCTCTCTCAACCAAAAACTGCTCTGCGCTAAGAGAATCGCTAATTCCACTCTCTTCAACGAAGATCCTAGCAGATTCTATTGCTTTCCTTCCCATCATCTTGGCCTTGAGGCTCCAATCGAAAGTTTTGTTGTATCTGGCTAGTATCTTTTCCTGAACCTCAGTGTAGAACTTCTCCGTGTCTGCAAAAAAGCGTAATTCTCCATCATAATCATAAAATGCAGTTGTTGAATGCGTGACTTATGCAAGTAATAAGAGTGAACGAAGCTGGAGACAAATGGAGACTGGAGAGTATCACATACGAGTAGTGTATAGTAGAGAGAGGTACCAAGCAAGAGACCGTCCATGTCGAAAATGACATGGGTGATTTGTTTTCTGAGTGAATTGGCCATCGCGCTGCGAACAGAGAGATCTCTGATTGGGAAGGAATATTGAAATTTGAAAGAGAGCAAAGAGCCCTGTTCCCCTCCACTCCAGGTTGCTGATGAATGATGACAACCTCCATTGGCATATGTGGGCTTCTATTACACATTTTGGCAGATTTGGGCTTTTTTTTAGGCCATTATCACTACTTTAGTCCAAATTAAAATGCAGCTCTATTGCTTCAAAAATGGAGATTTTCCAATTCTCAGAGCAGCACCACTGCCCCCTCCCTCCTCAGCCCTCACAAAAAAAGATGAACCCCTTTTGACCTTTTTGTGAAGTTGTTGTTAGAGGGTACAAAAGGGCCTTCCAAATATGTCATGTAAATATTGACTTGGCACTTGAGAATATTTATTTAATCAATCATATCAGGTGTACATTAAAATAAACTACCAAAATTAATTATTATTTTATTAGTATAAAATCT
>NC_029772.3:99673240-99686103 GCF_000817695.3 Arachis duranensis | reverse complement strand
AAATCTTTTCTTTTAAAATTAATCAGTTCTTTTCTCTTTTCTCTTTTTTTTTTCTATCTCATTCCTTCACCTAGTTTACCTTTCTTATATATCATTATCAATATCAATAACTAATTATAAATTTAACAATTAAAATGTGCAACATAATATTATCTGATTGCAATTAAAATTAAAATTATAATATTAAAAATATAACTATATCTCTTAAACTTGCACCGAGTCTCAATTTAGTCCCTAAAGTTTTAATTATCTTTTTTTAGTCCCAAACTTTGTAAAAGTGATTCACGTTAGTAGGGATAATTCCGGCACAAAAAAGTTAATGAAGCGCTGATATGGACAACCAAATCCAAATGTCATGCTGAAACTTGTAAAACGACGCCATTTTTGTTTTAACGCTTAAATAGTCCAAAACGACGTCGGAACACTTGCTTTAGCAGAAAAAGTTTCAATAAATACCACTTACGATATTATTTTAGACTATTAGAGTGCCAAAATAAAAATGACGTCATTTTACAAACTCTAACATGGCATTTGACTGTCCACGTCAGTGTTCCGTTAATATTGGTGCGTCAAAAATTAGTCTAGGGACTAACGTAAGTTACATTCGCAAAGTTTGAGAACTAAATAGAGACAATCAAAATTTTAGGAACTAAATTGAAGTTCACGTGTAAGTTGAAGGACTAAATTGCTCTTATATATCATTATTTATGACTAATTACAAATTTTAAAATTTGATAATCAAAATTTATAACATGACATCCTCTAATTATAATTGAAATTAAATTGAAAATTAAATTGAAAATAAAATTGAAATATAGTTATATTATAGTTTAATGTTCCATTGTCTGCTTGTTTGCTTAAATCCATATAAAGACTTTTGCAAATTATAAACCAAATATAGTTGTGACATAGTCCAACCAGGTGGTATCCTCATATAAATTTTCTTGTCTAAATCTCTATGAAAGAAGATAGTATTGACGTCCAACTGTTTCAAATGCCATTTCTTTGCCGCTGCTAATACTAACATTACTCGTAAAGTAGTCATTTTGACAATTGGACTAAAATTATCACTATAATCTACTCTTTGCACTTGAGTGAATCCTTTTTTTACTAGTCTCGCTTTGTGTCTTTCTATGGTGCCATCAGAATTGAATTTTACTCGAAAAATTCATTTTCAACTCACAGTCTTCTTGCCTTTTAGGAGTTTAGTGAGACACCAAGTTTTGTTCTGATCTAGAGTTGTCAATTCAGCTTATATTGCCTTTCTCTAATATTCATGTGCAGCCACTTTCTCATAAGTGCTAGGTTCCGAATTTGAGGTGATGGCTAGAGAAATGGACTTATATTTTGGAGTTAGTTTGACAAGTGTTGTGAGATAAGATATAAAGAGCTAGAGTTGGTTAAGTTGCTAGAGTGAGTTATGTGGGTTATCATACAATGGTAGTCCTTCAAATAAGTAGACAATTTCTTGACTCTTTCAAATTTTCTAGTAATGCAGTCGTTTGTGATGTCTTAGTTTTGTGATGTAGGTGCATTGTTAGTGTGTGGTATGATAATGAGTGCAATGGTGTATAAGAAAATTGACGAGTATTGAGTTTGAGAAATATTCATTTAAATCTGTGAATGTGATATGTGTGAGTGATTACAAATGATGTATGGATGGTGTATCATATTGAAAAATTAATGCATTGTGGAGTACGAGTGAGTACCGCAGAAATGTCAGTGCTAGTAGAATGTAAAAATAAAAAATGAGTTTCATAAAAATTTACATTTCTAAATATAAAAAATTCTTTTGATTTTAAATCAATAAGTTGAAAACTCTTTGTTCCTAATTTAAAACCGAAAAAAGCTATTTTTCTGGCTCTTGGGTCTACTTTTGTTCTTGAATTTGTTAATGTAAAGGCATATGCAAGAGAACCAAATACTCTCAAATATAAAAGGTTAGGAAAGTTACCATACAAAAGTTTATAAGGACTAGCATTATCCAGTTTAGTGCTGGATAGCCTATTAATTAGATGAATAACGTGAGCAACTGCATATTACCAAAAATAATGTGAAATTCTTTATTGAAATAACAAAACACCTAAAATGTCCTGGTATTTTTGCTCTACAATCCCGTTTTGCTCTGGTGTTTCTACACAAGAAATTTGGTGTAAAATGCCAGTTGATGCAAAAAAAAAAGATTTTAGAGTGAATTATGGCCCATTTTCAGTTCGTATACACTTAACTTGTTTTTCAAATTGTACTTTGACAACATTCACAAAATTAATAACCAATTGTGATGCTTTAGATTTGGTTTTCATAAAAAAAATCTAAGTGAATATGCTCTTGCCATCCACCACAGTGAAAAAATACCTATGTCTTTCGTTGAAAGGGACATAAATAGAATCCTAAATATCCATATGAACTAAGTCAAAACAATATTTTATTTTAGTTGTACTAAGATCCAAGATAATTTCTTTTGTTTTGTAAAACGACTTGAGTCATAGTGAAGTTTTGAAGCAATACAATGTATAAAAAGATAATATTTCTTTAGTAAAATCAGTTTATGCATGAGTATGTGTTATAATCTAAGACGCCAAATATTGTTGTGCTCAATGTGTGAACGTGTTGTGGGATGAGTAGCAGTCGTAGTTGCTGCCAATAAAGCTTGCTTTGTTGGAAGAGGGAGGAAGTGAGAGAATTCTGATTCTCTACTCATTGTATATAACCCTTGTCTACACTTAGCAATATCAATCATCTTTGATATGGATCGATCTTGTATCTCACAATACTTATCATTGATTAACCATTGACAATGTAAGTTTGAGGTTAATTTTGACATAGAGATCAGTTTAAAATCAAAAGAAGGAATGTAAAAAATATTTTTGAGAAAAAAATTTGTAGAGAATGTGATTAAAGATGGTGCTAACAATTTTGGTCCTATTTGGCAATATCACATTGATTGAAGCAATATTATGAAAGCTTGCAAAATCTTTTAAGTTGAAAGTCACATAATCTATTGCATCGGAGTCAATGACTCATAGTGCAGATTTTGGAGTGATAATGCTTGTAATTCTTGTATTAAAATGCAATGCAATGATTTTACCTGGAGTGGATGTCTAAATGAAATTAGTCAAAATTTGGTTTGCATTATAAGACTGTTGCTGCACACTTTTATCTTTGATCAACTCTGACAAGGCAAATCTTTGCTTGGAGTGAACTCAGATATTGATATTTCAGTGTTCTCTTTGAGACAATTGAGTTGGGATTGTTTATCACTAAGTATATCATCATACTCTTCAATGATCACGTAATTGATTGTAGCGTTATGTTGCTGCCGTTGCTGCAAATGTGAAGAATACCCATGCTTCTTATAGCACACATCTTCTGTGTCGCCTTACTTGTTACAATGAGAGCATACCATTGTAACTCTACAACTTCTACTACCTAGATTTTCTTTAGGGTGGAAAAAATAATGGTTTAATTGATCTTGAATCGAACTTGTGTTGCTCTTCGAAATTTGAGATGGAAGATTCGTGAGTTAATAGAGGAGATTGGCATTGCTCTGGTCGTCAAAATCACCACTCGAAGATCTGTTTACTATGTCCGCCATCTTGAAAGATCAATGAATCACAGAGTAATAAATATTTAGATCCTCTTCCTTCCAACTCGTTGATAGTCTCTCATAAAACTCTATTGGATGAGTTTGAAGGAAGAATTAAAAAGGAGAAAAGAAACTGTAAAAAAATAAGGGAAAGAAAGAAAACGTCGTCATTGGCAACTATTAACAATTCACAACTTTTTAATTCGATTCACAATTTGGTTGCTCTCCACGCTCATCACATCATAAAAAAAATCTCATGTCCTAAACTATTTAAACTGTGATGTTAATGGTTTGATAAACCAGAAGAGAGGGAGGAAGAGTAAAAGTTGAGAGAGGAAGAAAATTGGTTCTTTTCATTTTGAAAATTTCAAATGAAAGAAAATAGAAAACTAAAAAAAATATTTTGTGATTAACCTTATATGCTCCTTATGTACTCCTACTATAATTAATTACCATTAACATTAAACTAATAAAGTAAATCTAGGTAACAACACTCATATTTATAGGAGTTTTGCACACAATAAGTATATAGTTTGTACTTATATTTATCAAAGTTTACACATATAAATCAATACAATTTGTATCCATATTTTTTTAGACTTTGCACACATAAATTAATAAAATTTATTTGTTAAAGATAATTTAATGTCTGTGCTGATCAAGTGATGACAAAATATACTAAAAATTGTTGATTACAAGAGTTTCTCATTTGCAATAACTAATTATTTAAATTTGTGTCATTACAAAAAGAGAGTATTATTACTCAGCTATAATCAACCACTAAGAATTGTTATATTGTTTTGTTGGAAGCTTTTCTATTTTATTTTAATTTGTATGTTGGAGATTTTATGTGTATATTAATTGTGTTAAATTTATATTTAAATTGTGTTTTAATTTAATACATTTAGTTGAATTGTATTAGATTTTATTATGACTGTATTAATTTTTTTAATTTTTTTTAAAATTTTATATTCAAAAATATCCGTGAGTATCTACTTTCTTGCGAGAAAAAATAAATAAGAATCTATAATAAGGATGGGATGAGGATGGAAGGCGTTTTACTAAATGGGGACGGGGATGGAATCATAGAAAAAACGGATCTACATTCAATTATGTGGGGCAAATGCCATTTCTGAATTTTTATAAAGTTTCATGTAGAATATAAAAAATATATATATTTGCTTCCACGGCTTTCTGGATGTAGATGATGATATCTATACAGATGGATCTTATATATATCACACAATGAAGTACCGCATGAGTGGATATATAGGAATCCAAATCCGCCGAATCACTCATGTTATGATCGTCTACATCCTAGGTCTTCCTGTTCCTTCTTCTGGCGTCCCCGCAGGGGCAGAGAACCCATCGTTGTCTCGGCTGTGCTACCGGAGGCTCCGGAGAAGTCGGAATAGGAGAGCACTCATCTTGGGGTGGGCTTACTACTTAGATGCTTTCAGCAGTTATCCGCTCCGCACTTGGCTACCCAGCGTTTATGTTCACACTTTTTAGTATATAGGAATTTTAAAAAAAGCACAAAACATAAACATTAATCAATAATGAATATATAAAAGCATCAATATAGAGCACATCAATCAATTTTAGTAAATAAATCTGTTATTATTAAAAGTGAATATATTATAGATAATGTTAAAATAAAATTATTTTTTATTTGTTAACTTGGTGTTTAACAAATTAAAAAAAAAATTAAATAAATGTAATGATGGGCCAAAATTTGACTCTATTAAATACTTTTTTATTATAAAAGATTAAAAATTTATCCATAAAAAATATATTTAACTTGCTTAATATCAATAAAAATTAATATCTAAATAATTTTAGACTTTTGGTATGTTTATGTAAATAAAAATTACCAAAAGACTTTTCTTATAAATTGCCTATATCAAAATTTGTAGCAAAATTTTAAAATCTAATCAAATGTTGAAGAAAAACAAAAAAAATAAATTGAAAATTTAAAAGAATATTTTTTATTGATATTTTTTTAAATTAGTTTTAAGTTTGCTAATAATAATATTAGTTAAAAAAACTTTTTTTAGCTATAAATATTATAAAGAATCGATTTCATAATCCTATGAGAGATGAATTTTTAAATGATTATTTAATAACATATATAAAAAAAATATTTGATTGTATTGACAATGGAAAGAAAATATAAAACCTATTTAACTTACTATTTTAGTGTTTAAATTTATTCGTTAGATAATTTGAAATGAATTATATTTTATAATAATAAAATATAATTATAAAAATTATTGTCATATATGCATTGTCCCCACAGACAATTTTTTGGATCTGTCGTTAGATGGGAAGGAATTTCCGCTTCTATGGAGTCTCATTGCCAATTTGCCATCCCTAATCTCACCTGAGTTGGCATGTAAATAAATATCGGTTGAGCAAAATTAAATACAATAGATCTATTATGATCTAACACTATTTTTTCATCATAATGAATTGAAAACAACAACATTTGAGACTTAAATAAGTAAATCATCAGGTATGCGTCTAGCAAGATCCTGGTGGTCACCTAAGCCAACCAATACTAAATGCACCCACTGGAAGTACCACCGTCAATACTGTTGTGACAGGCACATATCAAAGCTATGATATAATCGTAATCGATAGTACCTCGAACATGTCACATCTCATACCTGTTAGAGTAGTGAATTAATTTTCTACTCTATTATGATTAGTTAGAGGGTAAATTAGTCTTTCTACCATAATCAGGGATGACTTGTGTATATGCTATATATAATAACTTTACTCTTTGGAGAAACAGAGTTTTCCTAATATTCATTCTATCATATTCAATCTATCAAGTTTACCTTCTTCTCTCATTCTCTAATATTCATCTGCAAGTTCTTCAATCTTGTTACTCAAGATTCTAATATGGTATCAAGAGCTTAGGTTCTTGAAATTTTTTTTTCTCGTTTCACCATGGAAATCGAGCTCAACGACTCCACCACCAAAAAACCTCTCACTGTCATAGCTGACAAATTGAATGAAGACAACTATTCAACCTAAAGGTATCTCGCGTTACTCACCATCCAGAGTCTTGATTTGGAAGATCACTTAAACCCAGAGAAGATTCCTCCTCAATTTGCTACAGATGAGGCAAAGAAAACCGCTACCGAATCGGCAGACTTCAAGAAATGGCGTCTCCGAGACCTAACCCTCACTACTTGGATCGTGGCATCCATGACCACTAACTTCAAAAGTAAGGTCATACATCTCACCAGATTTCATCTAGTTTAGGAAAAGATTAATGATTACTTCACTGCCGCATCCTCAGCTCGCGTTCAGAGCCTCAAATCGCAGCTCAAGTTCGTGAAGAAGACGGGCACCGTACCTGATTACCTTGCTCATATTCGAAAACTAGTAGATTCTCTATTTGCAATTGGCTATCAAGTTAATGAGGATGACCATATTCAAGCTATTCTTGATGGTCTCCCAAATGAGTACACTGTCTACAACGCTTCGGTAATGTCAAGATTGGGCTCTTTTAAGGTTGTAGAGGCTGAATCTTTCCTTTTGGCATTTGAAAATATGCTTGACAGATACAAGAATCCTGGAATAGCTATGCCGATGGCCAACTTCACTCAACCCTTCAACTTCAACAGAGGAGGAGGAGCGAGAAGAGGTAGAAGTGGAAGAGGCTTTCGAGGAGGTGGGAGGTTTGGATTCACGAATCAAAGACCCCAATGTCAACTATGCGGTCGTTCTGGCCATGTGGTTTGGAACTGTTATCATCGATTTGATACATCTTTTCAACCAAATGTGGCTAATTCCTCTAATCAACTTCAGATACCTTATAGAAATTCCCAGCCACCACCTCCGTCTTCCACCTTTCATCAACCAAGAGCTTATATTTCTACACCATCATCTGTTAGTGAAGCTTCTTGGTTTCTGGATTCAGGAGCAAGTCACCACATTACCCCAGACTCCAACAATTTACTCACTGCCTCTTCCACGAATCTTAATTCAGACAAGCTTTATGTAGGTAATGGGGCAGGTATATCGATCTCTTCTTCAGGTTCCTCTATTCTTTTTGACCGTTCCACTAACATTACTTATTGTCTGAATGATCTTCTTTATGTTCCTCAAATTACGCAGAATCTATTATTTTCAAAATTTGCCTTTGATAACTATGTTTATTTTGAATTCTGGCCTGATGTTTGCTTAATTCGTGATCAGGATACCAAGAACCTACTCCTACAAGGCAATGCTAGGAATTGGATTTATACCTTAGATAACCTTAGAATCCCAAGATCTTTGACTACTAGTTTTGAAATTGTTTGTAATAATGCTACTCTTCAGTAACCTCAAACTAAATCCACTATAATCAACATTGTGCCTATTTCTGATTTTAGTAATTCACATGTATTAGACTCATGTTTGGATCCAGCCTTTAATTCTCCGGCAAATAAAAATAAAGATGTGCAATTATGGCATAAGAGGTTAGGCCATAGTGCTATTCAGACTGTTCTTACTGTTCTTAATCAAACTTATAATTTTTCTGGTTCTGCTACTAAATTTCAACATGTATGTGAAATATGTTCTATCGCGAAGATGCATCGCTTACATTTTCCTGCTTCTGAAACTTCCTATACACAGCCCTTACAACTTGTTTTTGTAGACATTTGGGGACCAGCCCCCATGAACTCTAGAAATGGATTTCGATACTATATATGTTTTGTTGATGCATATACAAAAATATACTTGTCTTTATTTGCTGACTGATGATTGAATTTTTGACGGTTTAGAATTTCACTAATGAAATCTCGTTGTAAAGTATAGTTTTTAAATCAAGCAACAATCCTTTCATACAAAAGATTGCTTGTCACAAGTAACAAACCCCTAAATTTATAAACCGAAGTATTGAACCTCGGGTCGTTCTCCCTAGGAATTGTAATGAAGTGTCTTGTTATTGGTTGTGAGTTATATTTAGGGTTTTTAAGATTTTAGACAAGAATTATAAATGGCAAGGAAAATAAACTAACAACTAACAAAGCTCTTGGCAAGATATGAGAATTAGAAGTCCTATCCTAGTTATCCTCCTCAATTGTGACAACAAATTATACATTTCTCCCACTTAGTTAACCTCTAACCATGAAGGAAAGTCAAGTGGATGAATCAATTTGATTCTTCAAGTCCTAATCTACTCCTAAAGGAAAGACTAGCTTTAGAGGCATTCAAATCAATTAGCAACTTCTAATTATCAATCAACAAAGGAATTAGATAACTCAAGAGTCACTAATTACTCTACCTAGGCCAAGAGGAACAAAACCTACACCAAAGCTAAAAGAGGCATTTGATCAAACACATAAGAGGCAATAAAGGTAAACATTATTAATTGCAAGAATTAAAGGAATCTACAACTACAAAAGCAAGAGATCAACAATAGAAAATCAAAGAAACACATTTATTATAAATTACCTTGAATTGAATTGAAAGAAAGTGGAAGGAACAATAGTAGATCTACAACAAAACACAAGAACAACATAAAGGAAATTACAACAAAAGAATGGAAGAAGAATGAATGTAACTACAAGGAATTGAGAAGAAGAAGTAGAAGAAAGAATGAATCTAAATCTAGATCTAAGAACTAAACATAATCCTAATCTTAATCCTAGAGAGAAGTGAGAGCTTCTCTCTCTAACTCTAAACTAATCCTTATGAGTGTGAATGATTGGTATGTGAGTTCATCCCCTTTTGCTCTTCAATCATTGGCTTTAAATAACATCTTTGGCGCCAAAGTTGGTTGGGATTGGGCCCCACAACCTTTCTGAATTCGCTGGCCACGTTTTCATTAAAAAATCATAAACCAGCACCGACGCGTATGCGCACAACACACGTACGCGTCCATGGGAAATTCGCAATGCGCGCGTAAGTGCCTGGTGTGCGCGCGCCTCCATGGGTGAGTTCAACTCTTTGGCTTTTCATGATTTCTCCACTTTGCATGCTTCCCTCTTCACTCCTTTGATCCATTCCTAGCCTTTTCAATCTAAAATTACTAACAAACATATCAAGGCATCTAGTGGAATCAAAGAGAGACTAAAATCATCAAGTTAAAGGCCTAAAAAGCATGTTTTCACATCTAAGCACAAATAAGGAGACAATCACAAAACCATGCTAATTCATTGAATAAATATGGGTAAAAGGTGTTAAAATCTCCTAAAATCAATACAAGATAAACCCTACAAATGGGATTTATCACTGACTAACAAATCACAAGCATTCGTTGCATTTCAAACTTATAAAGCTTTTATGGAGAAGCAAAGTGGTCACAAAATCAAAGCAATACAATCGGATAAAGGTATGGAATTTCTTTCAAAAGATTTTACTTTATTCTTGGCATCAGAAGGCATTTTGCACAGACAGTCTTGTGGTTACACGCATCATCAACAAGGCAGTGTGGAAAGAAAGCATAGGCACATCACAGAGATGGGCCTCTCTTTACTTGCCACAGCTTCCTTACCCATGACTTTCTGAGAAGATGCATTCATTAGTGCAGCTTATATCATCAATAGACTCCCTACGAAGGTATTGCAAAATAAAAGTCCTTTTGAGATGCTGTTTAATAAAAAACCAGACTATAATTTTTTTAAAATTTTTGGTTGTGCATGTTACCCTTTCTTAAGATCATATAATAAGGTAAAGTTTGCATTTAATCAGAACAATGTTTGTTTTTAGGGTATGATGCTAATCACAAAGGCTATAGGTGTATGGCAAAAAATGAAAAAATATACCTAGCAAGACATGTTAATTTTAATGAATCTGTGTTTCCCTATAGTATTATGTTTTCTAAGTCTGATTCCTCTTTTAATAAGTCTGAATCTGTAGCATTGGCTGAGAATCCTATTTTTTATATTACTCCACCAACTAATACAGCCTCCTTCCCTCTTTCCCCTTCAACTAGTACATCATCCCATCAATCTCTTGGTCAACCCCCTCGTTTAGAACAACCTAACACTTGTCCATCCACTCCTACATCTACATCAAACACTTTATCTAGCAACACAACTCCACATTCAGCTTCTAGTACATCAGATTCATCTATACCAATTGGGGACATTGACATTGTCTTATCCCCTATCTCTCCGACTCCATCCCCACCCAATAACACTCATGCCATGGTAACTCGATCAAAATCTGGAACTACTAAACCTAGAGCTTTATCTACCACAACTACATCCAAACCTACAACCACTGATTTGATACACAACATCCCTAAGATTATAGCTCAAGCTCTAGCCTCTCCACACTGAAAACAAGCCATGGACATTAAATTTCAAGCACTTATGAAGCCTCAAACATGGACTCCCAAAGAACCACCCCCAAATGCTACCATCATAGGAAGCAAATGGGTTTTTTCCATTAAAAAGGATCAATTTTAAAACATTCTAAGATACAAAGCTAGGCTAGTTGTAAAGGCTTTCATCAAACAGAGGGAATAGATTATGAGCAGGTTTATAGCCCGGTTGTGAGGCCTAGTACAGTTCGGGTTATTTTTAGTATTGCTGTCTCTTTAGGTTGGCCATTACGATAATTTGACTTTAATAATGCGTTTCTCAATGATAAACTAGACGAAACTGTCTATATAACCCAACCACCAGGTTACTCTCATTCAAATTCATCCTTAGTTTGTTGTCTAAACAAGGCTCTCTATGGTTTGAAGCAAGCTCCACGAGCTTGGTTCAATACCTTGGCCAAAACCTTAGCCAAATTTAGATTTAAGAATGCTAAATCTGATATTTCTTTGTTTATTAAATATACTTCCTCTTCTGTTGTTTACTTAATTGTGTATGTTGATGATATTATCGTAACTGGTAATAATATAACTAAAATTAATACTCTCATATCTGATCTCAATAAAATTTTTTCTTTGAAAGATTTGGGACAATTCAGCTTTTTCTTGGGCCTGGAAGCAAATTATTTGCCACAAGAAAATTTGTTAATTACTCAATCTAAATATGCATCAGAATTATTAAAAAGATCAGCTATGGAGGACTCAAGTCCCATGCCTACTCCTATGATATCTAGTCTTAAGATGTCTGCTAATGACTCATAATTCTTTGATAATCCAAAACTTTATAGGTCAATCGTAGGTGGCTTACAATATTTAATTCTTACTAGGCCAAATTTATCATACTCGGTTAATAAAGTATCTCAATATATGCACCAACATACATTACACCATTAGAAGTGTGTGAAAAGAATTTTGAGATATTTGAGAGGAACTTTGAATCATGGCTTATTCTTCACAAAATCTACTGATTTCCGCTTACTTTCCTTTGCAGATTCTGATTGGGGTGGTGACTTAGATGACAGAAAATCTATTACAGGCTTTTGTGTGTATCTTGGCAACAATCTAGTCTCCTGGCAGTACTGAAGCAGAGTACAGATCTATAGCTGCTGCACAAACTAAAATTATGTCTCTTCAACAGTTGCTCAGGGAGCTGCACATTCCTCAAAAAATCTCACCTACCATCTACTGCGATTACCAATCCACTTGCCTTCTAGCTGCTAATCCTGTCCTTCATAGCAGGTGCAAGCACTTTATCAGGGATCTAGTCAACCGCAGAGAATTTTTTGTCGTGCATATACCTTCAACAGATCAGATAGCAGATACTCTAATTAAAACTCTCTCCTTGCCAGCATTTCAGAAATTTAGAATCAAACTGAGAGTACATGAAAGATCAAGTACCTCAGTTTGAGGGGGGTGTTAGAGTAGTGAATTAATTTTCTATTCTATTATGATTAGTTAGAGGGTAAATTAGTCTTTCAACCCTAATCAAGGATGACTTGTGTATATGCTATATATAATAACTTTACTCTTTGGAGAAACAGAATTTTCCTAATATTCATTCTATTATATTCAATCTATCAAGTTTATCTTCTTCTCTCATTCTCTAATATTCATCTGCAAATTTTTCAATCTTGTTACTTAAGATTCTAATAATACCAACTCTTCAAAAAGTCTGGTTACCAATCTCTCCTGCCAAATCGATCATCGTGAACATGCATTTCATTTACGTTCATTGGTGTAATAAGATGTGTTACAAACCACTAAACTTTCTAAAATAACACAATTCACCTGATATCAGACACGAACCTAAGAAGAAAATAGAGGGGCATTTGTCCCCACAAACTTTCTTTAAAAAAATTAAAATTATAGATAGATAATATGTTTTATGGTAAAAAATTATAATTATCTTGTTAAAAATATAACAAAAAAAAATAGCTATAGTTATCTTTT
>NC_029772.3:99646118-99673188 GCF_000817695.3 Arachis duranensis | reverse complement strand
ACATGTAGAATATAAAAATATGTAATTATGTTAAAAATAAAAAATCATTATTAATTATTTTTTATTATTCTAAACTAATATATTTCTTATCGGATAATTAGTTTGTTAAAAATTTAAATTTAATTTATATATGTATACTTTTGTATATAATTCTAGTTTATTATTGATAAATATAAATAGTTTTAATTTTAAATTATAAATAATTATACTAAAATTTTATTTTTTTATACTTTTTTATTTTACTATTAAACTTTTCTAGGTTCGTCACTGCTTGATGTCACTCCACGATCCGAAAGCACAACAATGGACACATGGACACATGACACTTCATAAACCTTCACCCTCAGATAGATATGTGGAATAATATATTGGATAAGCGAGTCAATATTTGGAGTTCATTCTACTTGCACACAATCCACACATCATAAAATCAATAACAAGATAATTGTTCAAACCAAAAAATAACAACACAAATATATTTAAATACAAATGTAATTTTTACGTACGTCATGAATTTTAATGTTGTTAAGAACCCGTCTCCAACTCCAAATTCTGGTCCCCTCAGTGTCTCTGCTCGACTCGTATCCCACCCACCTCCAATGTCATGAGTAGGAAAAAATCACTCATCCTTACACAACAACTTATAGAACAAACAAGTATAAAAGATGCATAAATACCTCTTGACCAAAGGAAACCTCCCCTAATCAAATTTGTGGGGTCAACAGGCAGCGATGCGATGATATGCCCAAGAAGAAGCAAACTCCCGCATCCATCCAAGTTTTGTTGTTTGTAATTTGTGGACCGACACATCTGCTTGTACAAAAAGGCCAGTACAGCTGAACCCCAAGACACACGACTGCATCGATCTAGATCCTTCAAAAGTGGTATCTACCTCATGTGAATTTGGCAGTCAGATGCATAAAAAAATAGAATACCCCCTATAATTTGCATGATATACCATCAGGTGTACTGCATAAGCCGCTTATCCGTCAGATTTTCTTCTAAATCCCAGCATACTATATCCTTGAACCACAATAAATGATGCACCACTTGTTTTGTCTCTGTCTGACAATAGATCCTATTATGGCTCCTAGTAATCATTGACATATATCCTCTATGCTTCACATTTGATAGAAAAGCTCCCAACTATTTATCCAACTACTAACAGGTTCCCCATTAGTCAGAAGCCTTAGCTGATAAGGCATATCCTGTAGCAAAAATAGTCATCTCCCCACAAGGCATGTGAAACGCATGTGACTCCGACCGCCACCTATTGACCAAAGCAAACACCAGCACGCGATCATATCCCATTCAAGCATATATGCCAAATATTCGAAGCTTGCATGTCTAAAATATGGTCTGGAAAGCTCACTAAGTCACACCAGTATATTCTGTTAAGTTCGCAAGACCCTGGTAGGCAAAGACAAAAAAAAACCTTACATAAAATTGAGACTCCAAGAAACATAGATTTTATACTTATGAAATGCATTATTTAAATTTTATACTAGCTATCTAGCCTGACCAACCTTGTCTAGAATCTTCTTGTACCCTTTTAGTAAGTGTTGGTCCATTTGTTCCTTTGCAAAATTTCAAAAGTAAAACATAAAATTAAAAGCAAGTTACATAAATAAATCATTTTGAATTTAAATTTACGCAAATATAATTTTTGAAAACATATTACATTCGTGTCCTAAACATATTCTATGTAATCCGCTACACCATACCACAGTTTACAAATTACATGTAATTCGCTACATAATCTCACGAATTATAGTCAAAACACACTAAGTCACAATCCACTACACCCTGTCGCAGATTATGAACGAAAATAACAATGTATGGACCGCTACACCCAGTTGCGATTTATGAGAAAATAGTGGTGAAGCATAATCCGCTAGAGGCTATCGCAGATTACGTGATGCATTGTTATAAAACTATGATAGCCAGCAACAGATTCTTCATTCACTACTTTCAGTAGGTTTTGGATTGAGAGAGAATTTTGGATTGAGAGAGGAGGCTTAGAGAGAATTTCGGGAGACTTTAATTGGGACCATGGCAAAAGAAAATTGCTTGTACTGGCTAAACGGAGTTGCTCATGTCGTCGGAAGCATCAATGAAGAGGTTAGTTTCTTTTTATAAATAAATAATTTACAAATAATTTATGGTTTAGGCTTTTATGTAATAGAATTTTTATATTTTTATTCTCATGTAACATGTATATAGTTTTTGTATATTTACAAGAGTAGATAGATAACACGCATTTGTGTATTTAAATTTGATTAGGATATATTTATAAATAAAAAATTTATAGTTGTATATTTTAGAATTTAATTAGAATTTATAAATAAATAATTTATAAATAATTTATGGGTAAGGCTTTTATGTTTCAAATTTTTTATATTTTTTATTGTCATGTAACATCAGTGTAGTTTTTTTATAAATAAATAATTTATAGTTTAGGATTGTATGTTTTAGAATTTAATTAGCACGTCGTTCTTTTTCCATATGATGTAGTCAATTAGGTGTATTTACAGCGTTAGGAAGCAACAAAATATGCATCTGCATGAACAGATCATACTTTATTTGAAAAGGGTTGGATTATATCACTTAACCAGGTTGAACACTCATTGGTTCTGGTTGGATGAGCCTATGGTGAGTGCATTCATTGAGAGGTGGTGTCCTGAGGCGCACACCATCACGTTGCAGGACGTGGCGCATCAGGTTGCCCTTTAATGGGGAGGCTGTTAGTGGGTGCCTGACTGACTTCGAATAGTTTATTGAGGATGACAGACCAGCGTGGAAGTGGTTTCAAGAGTTATTCAACAAGATGCCGCCGTCGATGAAAGTCAAGCAAATGACAATCCACTTCACATGGTTCTAGGAGAGGTTCTGGGTGCTACCAGCCAATGCGAGTGATGAAACGGTTCGCATATACGCTCGTGCGTACATCATGATGCTACTATCCACTCAGCTTTTTAGTGACAAGAGTGGGAATCGGGTTCACCTTCGATGGTTGCCGTATGTGGTGAAACTTGACGAGATGGGCAATTATAACTAGGGTTCAACTGCATTTGCATCGTTGTATAGATCCATGTGTTGGGTGACCAACAAAAATGTCACGAACTTGGTTGGTCCACTTCAGCTTCTATAGTCTTGGATATTCTAGAGGTTCCCCACGTTGACGCCGCATGGTTTTGACATATTTGCATTTCCATTGGCATCTAGGTATCCTTTCTTCGCCTTGAGCGTATTATTTATCTATTTGAAGTTATTATCCTTTATTGTCCTATTTTAAATATTTATTTTACGTTGTGATCCTTTAGGTGGGCGACTTATTTACCGACCTTTGATGCGAAGGAGCAAAGAATTATTGGATTCGTCTTGCGTTGGACAGATTAGGTAGTTGAGATGTAAGTTGTTTAAGGTTGGTTAATTGTATCATAAGCAATTCACCAATTTCTTTATATATCATGTTCTAACGTTAGATTCTCCTCTTCTTTGCAGTTTGTGTGAGAGCCTTATTCTGCTCTTGAGGTGGTTGTCGTGGTTCATCCAAAGATACTTACTGAGGAGCACTCTAGGTTATGGCGGATGCTCACGAGCTTGATATATTTTGCTATGATTAAATGGCACCAAGTTGATAGCGTGGTACCAGAGCTCAGAGGCATATAGCATCTACCTGACCTAGCTCTAAGCATAAACTGGCTCCTTGCAAAGGATAGTAGGAGAGGAGAACGGTGGCTACCCACTTATTATCAGACATGGCATCTATATTGGAATAACATAGTTAATTCTGTCCTAACGATACAAAGAGTGGTTAATCCAGGTCTATCTTTAGAGTACTTAGACTAGTAGTTCCAAATGGAGCATAGGGTTCTGTCTCCGGATGTAGCATTTTCTAATCCTAAGACGGTTGAAATTTCGGTGGCTGCTCGTCACAGAGGGTCATCACAGGTGCCTGCTAAGGTGTAAGTGCCAGATGTGCCTGATAACAGGCGTGTAGAGCGGCAACAACCTATTGGTACACTGCATATTGATCGAGAGTGGCGTTGGCTAGACGAAAGGAGGAAGCCGGTGATGAAGCGGAGGGGCCTGGCGATCATCGTGTTCGTCGATCTAGAGCTAGGCGTCGAGGTGGCAGTGGATTGGCTGGACTCGATGGGAGCTCCGCTGGTGCAGGTGATGGAGTACAGGCTGATCTGGGGGGTTAGAGACATGGAGACTGGGTTCGACAAAGGCACATTTACTATTGGGTCGAGCTCTCAGGTATTAAGATGTCAGCACTTAGAAGTTCATTAATATTGCTACTACTACAATGACCATGATCATTCACGATCAGATGGGTGGTTCACAGTTTTATGCAGATGTGAGGGTCAGGAATGATAGTGGGACCATCATATGGCGACCAAAGGCCTTTTGGAATAGGTGGTGTGAACCTTATCCTGTATACGCTAAACACCTCAGTCATGTTGTAGACATGATGAACATATGTAGCCCAATCCAGGAGGGAGTGTGCATATCATGCAATAGCATGGCAACATGGTTGATGGAGAGCCTGAAAATAGCCATAGTTGCATGTACGATCCCCAAGAGAAACTCGATACGTGCCGAGTGAGAAGTTACCCGTCGGAGTTGTTTCTGCCATAGTAAACTCCGACTGATGCATGTCAAACAAAGTGACAGTGAAACATCTCGAATCTCTCATGTTGCGCTCTATTGCTTTCACCAAGGCCTGGTAGAATTGATGCTCAGTTCCGATTGCGCCTCTACTGTTTGTCCTTAAATAATAAATAGCTCTGCAAACATTTCATATGTGGATTTGACCAACAAAGTGACTGGAAGATTTTTTATTTCCTTCAGAACAGAATTAGCACACTCAGATATGTTGGTGGTCATGTGGTCAAAACGTCCGCCGCTATCTTGATGCTGAGTCCATCTATTGTATTCCATTCTATTTGCTCAATCACACATTGCTGATTTTTGGTCCTCATAATATCAAACCAATAGTCAAACTCTGCCTCGGTCTTCCCATAAGCATCATTCACAAGAAGCCTTTCTGCATCCTGACCCTTGAAACTCAGCTGAAAATTAGCGGTAACATGACGAATACAGAATGCTTGATAAGCACGAGGAGGTAGCCAATCCGTTTTTTATTTGTAAATGCTCAATACCCAAGTAGGCTTTCTTAAATTTATAGTACTTTCTGGGTCATCTCAGACCTTGATATTTTTGCCCCCCTCAAAAAAAGATATCGGGACTTTTTAACATACATTTACATATTAAATTAAAGGATTTACTTGTTACTAATGGAATCTAACCCCTGTTCTTCTTTAGATCTACTTGTTTCACTCTGATAGTATCATAAATCGAGTCAATGCATAGGAAATGAATGCATTTCAATACTATTAAGTTAAGTGAAATCGATAAGACGGAATCCGTATTAGACCACTTCACTTATTTTAGTTTTAGTGGATCTTACGAAGCCCGGTCATCCAGGACATGATCAAGTCTGATCATAGAAAAGAATCTCTTCAAGTGAACCGGCCTATCCTCTGTAGGGGGCTTGCGCGGTGGTTGGAACAAAGAGACACATTTTATTGCAAATTAAAATGTGGCAGATATGAAAAAGTCATCCATCTGCGCGATCCAATCAATAGTTCAAGTCACACACTCCCATAATCCGGTTTTTTCTTCGGAGAATCCCCCTCAACTATCAACTATTCGTGTATGTCAAATAAAAAAATAAGACGCTAATTTTGTTAAGTCTTAAGTTGCAGGGAAATATCCAAATACATGTCTTATTTTTTTTAATAATCCATATTTGTAGCAATGAAATACTTTTGTTCCTCCCCAAAATAAAAAATGATTGATTAGAAATATCTAGGATCCATATTCTCTATAAAGGACCGGAGATGCCTTGCTTACGTATCATTGGAAAGTGCATTAACATAAATACAGCAGTAAGAAGAGGTAATACAAAAGTATGTAAACTATACTATTAGGGGCCTTCAGAGCAGCTTTGATGTCATTGTGCCTATCAAAGATTACAAGAATACCCTCTTGCAGAGTCACATGTTGTCATAGGTTGATCAAGAAAAAAGACCACGACTCCACATTTTCACCTTCCACAAGTGCAAATGCAATGGGCAAGATATTTGAGTTTCCATCCTGCGCAATAGCCAAAAACAAAGTATCGTCATATTTTTCATACAAGTGAGTATCATTGATACTCACCAATGGCTTGCAATGTCAAAATTCCTTAATACAAGGAGGAAATGTCCAAAAAAGATGATGAAAGTACATTGTAGATTCATCAACCTGATCACTAACTCTAACAGGAGAAGTCTTCAACACTGTAATGATTCCGACCATGGTGGACTGCACACCAAGAATCCAACAGGGCAACTTGCCCTAGGACTCTATCCAATCTCCATAGATCTATGCTATTACCTTCTCATTTTCCAACCAAACTTTTCTGTAAGTAGGTTTAAAACCATAAGTTGTTTCTGTAGCTTGCTGCATCACCTTTATCATAACCGCAGCATCAACTCTAATCAACGAAAAGATCCTAGCACAAATGATGTGATAATCAAGCTGTCAGTGATCGCTTGAAATCGATGTAGCCATGCAAGTGTGAGGTCTATTGTACCTTACTACCACTCAAGTACCCTTTCATTGTCAAAGTGTGATGCGAATCAACCAAGTGCAACCTTTACCAAAGTCCTTGCATTTTTCATGGTACCTAAGATGATCTGATTCTAATACCCTATATTGAACTCCATAGCAGATGCTGTAATTCTTTACACTCAACACAGCTTCCTACTTATTCTGGAAAGATTACCCGATCTAAAATTCTGTAGGAACGATTCTATCATGCAAGTCCTAACCTCCAAAGGTAGCATCTATGTCTGGCTGTTGCCCCATAGCATCCAAGTTCAAGGTTGAGAAATATGGAGGATGTTGCTGTGTACCGAAACTTGATAGGCCATGCTGTGTAGGTGGATTGCTCTTATTATCCTTATCGCTCTCCCCAAGTATGCCAACAGGCTCTTCATATGAATCATCCTCTCACATTGCATTTTCAAGTCGATCCAATTCACCCTCTCACATTACATTTTTAACAGAATCAGGAATCATGCGATGAGAACTAGCCATTCCAACCGGATGAGATGGAGATGCAACCAACGGACAAACCAATGCAACCACAAGCATCGAACTAAAAGCATCCCCAACGCAGTGGATTGAGGATTCGGAGCTGATGCCCCAGAACTGTCGACACCATCATCTAACTTCTCATACAACTCGTGTATTTTCACTTCCGAAAAATTTCTCTGACAATGAAACAAAGCCTGCAGATTTTCGTCGAATCCTATCACAAATATATCATACTTCACACTAGAAGATACAACTGCAATAAGTATTTTGTAGAACAATTTTTTCACTCACTTAGTCTCACATACCCTAAATTTCTGCAATATACTGATTTTTAGATCTGACGTATTCGATGACCGGATAAAAATATTCGAAAATTTTCTATCAGTAAATTTCACACTTTTTTCTTTTATTTTTTTGAATTTTGTGTAACAAATTACATGTAATTTGTAAAACGTGCATTTGCATAAATTTAATAATTTAATTTCTAAATGATTTATCTACGTCAATTATCCTAAAATTTTCATACCATGTAACTTAAATCACGCTAAACTAACATATTCATATATTGCAACTTAAAATATAATTTGAAAATATTTTATCCTGTCATCTAGACATTAGTCACATAATCTTAAAAATAAGTGACTACTTACGATAAAAACATAAATAATTTTGTATTAAATTAAAAATTTAGATTTTTTAATTTTAAATTTTACGTTAAAAAATAAAATTTAATTTTTTACCAATTATTTCATAAATAGAACAAAAAATATTTAAAAATAAAAAATCACATTTTATTTTCTAAAATTAAATTTAAAAAGTTTAAATTCTTAAATTGGTGAGGCGCACCAAGCTCCGGCAACTGTGTAAGGTTTCAGTTGTGGTCCATTTCTTCTTAAAAAATAAATTTAATATCGTGTAGGCCAATGACCCACATATTAGACATTAAACTGATAAGTAGAGATGTTCAAGATACGGTTCAACCCGAAATCGGTCCGAATTCAAGACATATTTTGTCGGGTTTAAATTTTTATTTTGTCCGATTTTATTTTTGGGATAGGTTTGAGTTTTGTTTCGGGTCACCCTGACCGGACTCGAAGTTACTTTTTACGATAAAAATATATATATATATTTTAATTAATAATGTTACATTATATTTTTATAATTCAATTAATATTTTTTATATTATACGATATTATTTTTGTTTTAAAATTATTTATTTGATATAAATATGATTTACTATTTGTTAAATTTATTTTTTAAAAATAAAATTTTATTATTTTAATATATAAAATTTACAAATTTGAATATATTAAATATTTTATCTAATCGACCCGGTTTAATTCAGTTTCTTTTCGCATCATATAGGACCGAATTTGGGTCTCATGAACACCCTAATAAGAATCAGATGCCAACTTTACCGAATGCGTGTTGAATAAAAATGACAGCGTTAAGGCTTTCTCCAAATATTTGAAGCACTTCAACATCAAACATAAACAGAAAACATCATTGTTAAATGTTAATTACTGTTTTGAGTGGCGTAATCCAAATATAAAAATACCAATAACATTTAATAGCTGCAAGATTAAACTAGTGAATTGTTGAAAATCATTTCGTCAACATATCCCCTTAATCCATGGGAAAACATTGCAACACTTACATTTCAGTCCCCTCAAAATTTAAGCCCAATGGAAAATGGTGAAAATACGCACTACGATCCAGTCCCTAGATTAAAAAATTCCCATAATTGAATAAATATTAGGCGTAAATTATTTAATTAAGTCAGCCCATTTTTCCAAAGAATTAAGAAACCTTTAAACTAAATTGGTGGGGTGCGCCAGGCCCAGGCAATAGTGTAAGGCCTAGGCGACGCTCGATGGGCCCAGTAGCAAGCTACTGTAGTGGTCCATCCCCCTTAAAAAATAAATTTAATATCGTGTGGGCCAATGGCCCACATATCAGATATTAAACTGATAAGAACAGATACTACACTTGATCTTAGCCAAAAGGCCGAGAAAGGTATGCTGTATTCTGTCTTCAATTCTTTCTTTTATACTAAAGCCTCGTCTCTCTATTCCTGCTCCCCACGATGCAGGACTAAACCTTCTAAACTATTAAGTGTGGTACCAAGAGGTAAGAGCTTTTTTCCGGCATACATTGCATTTGTCGTCCAAAATTGTTGTGCCTCTAACAAGAACATTGATTAAAAACTGGCAAGCATGGCTAATTCCTTCATCAAGGTTTACTTAGTTAACTCATACTCCAAGTTCCGAGCTAAACAAAACAGTGCAACAGGAAAATGAAGATTCAGAATTCATATTATATGGGATAATTTTCACACCCATAATGTAACATTCCAAAATTTAAGAACTATTTTAAATATCTAATTTTGTTTATTAAAATTTATGTGCATTGTGAAAATGTAGACTCCCAAATTTTATAACTATTTTGAATGTCAAATTTTGTTTATTAAAGCTTTTATGTATGTGTTTCGTGATCTCTTTCTTATTTTTCCCCAAGTTTTATTAATATACTAACTTATGGCTTTCAGTTAGTTTATTATCACATCAGTCACCACAAAATGAGATAATTAACATGGTTCTAAAATTTGGGAAGCTACACATGACAAAGTTATTGCTTTGTGCAATCAATCTTCGGTTCCTCATGGGTATTATCTTCGTGTTTGTAATCATATATAGGAGCACGTATTGAAAGATAATTTGTAAGTAAAACAAGAATTATTACGATATTATAAAACTGTCCTATGCTGAAATCTTCCTCTCTTGGTAGGTGGGCAAACAAAGGCATGACAAAAACTCAGCAAGCTTCCAGTTCTTCATGGCGTAGGCACTTTTATTGTGGACAGTAAATCCCAAGAAATCTGGCTCCATGGGAGAGAATGCTGGTGGAGCCCCACTGTTAGGGTGAAATGCTGCAAAGTCCTTGACACAAAGATCTTGTCTTCAAGGACCAAGATGTTCAATGGACAAGACGCTTGGTGCCAGGAAGAGGGGGAGGAAAGTTAATGTACAATATTTTGCGTTTGTAATTGTAGGAGAACGTATTCTTCAAGTAGGATCCCTTGTTAATCGGACATGTGAAGTTAGTATGTAAACCTTTTAGCTTGCAGCAAATTCTTTTCGTTAGATTAGATTTATACAGTAAAATGATCCCTTTTTTTGTAAGTTAATTCTCATAAACATCAATTTTTCACGGCATCCGCACCCACAAAACAGCTTTTAATACATGCTAAAAGTAGAGTATCGTATAGTAAGACAAAAGGAAGGAATATTAACAAAGAAAGAAAAGGGACAAGTGCATCTGCAAGCGCAAGCATAACATAGAATACATGTAATTTACAAACAGATCCTACAGAAAATGTTGAGGATGGATGGGTAGATTACAGAAATATTCATAACATAATACTCCTTTGAATGAGACATGTACACACCACATATGACATATATGACAGTAAACTAGTAGAGTATGTTTCTTTCCTATCCCCTATGATTTCCCAATGTTAAAAAAAGAAACATGGCACAAAGTTGTTCTTCTGTGATTTACATACAAGTACAGAACCACAAACAGGATATGCAAGAAATTCTAAAAATTTCAAATTACAGACACCAAAATGAATGCCCCCTCAAGAGCAATACTCTCCTAGTGACAGGTACAAGAATCAAGTTGGTAGGAATAGGATGGAGAAAACTCTTTCTTCAAATAATGTTGGAATCAATCAAAATGTTCTCTGCTCCTTACATACAAGAGTCTCCTGGTCTGAGCTGGAGGAGCCAATCCCAGAATATCCCTAATATCTTTGTTGTTGGGATTCACAATCTGCAGAGCACGGCAAAAACAGTTTAGTGCAGCACTACAAATGCTTCTTTAAAATAAATTGTTGGAGCATCTTGGTTTAGTAATTTTTAACACATGATTATAGTACCTTAACCACAATAATAGCGATTACACCACAGACAATTAGGAATAGGAAAAGCATAATGCACTTGTCTGTAGCTACCTGATAATTGGGGAAAGATAGTTTAGTTACGGGATACTATTGAAGCAAAGAAGTTAATGCATGTAAGAAACAAAAAACAAAGTGACCTTTCTACCAATCTCCTTAACAAGTTGGGATGCCTTCTTAATTGAGAACTGAATAGAGTCAAGCTCATTGACAATGCGACCCATTTGCTCAGTCTGCAGTATTTAAAAACAAAAAGGTTAAAATGTGATAGTTTAGACTCCATTCTTAAAACATGCTAGAAGTAAATCAGACTTACTTGACCCTTCAAGGTGGTAGCAGTTTGAGTGCCTACTTCAAGGGTTTGTTGTACAACCTACATATTTTGAAGGGTTAAAAACAAAGCTGCTGGGGCAATGGAGTCAAAAGTCTGAAGTAATTCACCTGCTTAGATCTTTCAATGGCCTGATCAGTTTCATCCATCTGCTTCATCCCCTCCTTGATAAGTTCTTGATTTGACATTTCTATAGGACAAAGCAAGTGCGTATTTTGGTGAGATAATTCTGTTATTCCCTATACATAGCACACATTACAAGAATGCCCCAGGCCACAATTACAAAGAGGATGCATCAACAAAGATGAAAACCAAAAGTATGACTTGCAACAATTCGCAAACAAATAAAGACAATCTATGGAGTATGGATTCAGGATAGAGGCCAGTTAAAACAGAACTACATGTGCAAAATCAATTTCAACTTGTATGGCATCGTAGTTCAATTACAACTTCCACTAAACATTTTACCTGAAGCTAATTTAACATTTTCTTCAGCTGTAGGTTCACCTGCTCCTGCTCCCATATCAAAAAGCTCAATTTTCTTATTGCCAATGGTGTTCATGTACCTGTTAAACATAAAAGTGACAGTAAAAAATCCACCTTTCATAACTCAAAGGACTAAACCTTTTATTTGGGAGGGAAAAGTTATAAAAGGAACTAAAACTTTGCTTTATTGGTTCTACTAACACCAACAGTAAACATATATCACGGTATTGTAAGATCAGTGTGCCCACTGGGAAAATTGATATTAGCCATCTGATTTTATCGAATCAATAACCTTTAGAGCGCCCAATTGTATCTTAAAATTATTCAGACTAGATAAATAGAAATATGAAGATATGCTTACGTTTTTCTAAGTGCCACATATGAGTTTAGCTCCTTGATCTGCAAGGAAAAATATATGTCAGAACATGAATCGACTGCTTGAATGCATGAAGATGCAATGTACAAAATCAAAAGCTTTTGAGGAACAAATGGAGATCACTTATTTGATATAATGACAATGCTAAGAAAGTAATTGGCATGCCATGCAAATTATTCATAAAGCTGTTACTGTTGAAAGCATGATATGCTGTTTTTACTTATTCAGGATACATGAAGGATTTTGCATCCCTTTCCAAACTGAGGATATGGATACTATATTTGCAACATAAGCAAGGAAAAGAAAAGGGTTATTGGCATTGACCATCGATTGCTTTTCGTCATTGAGTTGCTTGTTCACTTCTTGGGAATTTCTTCCCTCCCCATCTTTAATTTCACGATCAAACTCCTTTATCAACCTGAAACCAGAACATAATGTTTCATATTTTAACAATGAGTGGAAAGCATTCAAAAGGAAATTTTCAAATGTCAAAATAGCATGAATTTTCACTTTTTGGCAGTGGCATATGGGAAAGAAAAATTTTCAAATATGTCAAAATAGCATGAAATCATGAAAGTGGATATTTTGTATAAATTGGTCTTTTTTCCTTCAGATTAAGTTTTGTATTTGTGGGATCTCACTGAGTGAGCCACTGCTACCACCAAGAGGTACCAATGCTAAGATGACTACCACATAAATGTACATGCTTACCTTTTGCATTCCCTCATCTTCTGCGTGAGATCTTCCAGTTGACTACTTTGTCTATGGGAATCTTTAATTTTATCCAGCCTCTGGAAGCCATTTCTGGATGAAAGTAAATTTATTAAATATAAACAAATAGACACATTAGAGAATGCTAAAAGGATGAGATCTATGCCTTATTTCTTTTCCTTCTCCTGGTATTAGTTATAACTATGAATGTGGCACCAGCTAAGGATACATTGTTACGAGACAAAAGTAGAAGAGAACTACAAGTAAACCATATATCACCCATAAAATATAAATAAAGGAATGATAACATAATACCCTTCAACTGGTTTCAGCCGATCATTGAATGAAAAAAGGGGGACAAAGTCATAGACAGTACTACTATCCACATTTTAAAGAGAATCAAAGTAATTATAAATCACTCTGAACACAAAAAGTAAAAAATAGAATAAATAAAACGGTTTTTCTAGGGAAGTTGTTTATAACCAACAATCAGCCAGAAAAGTACAAAGTAATGAGATGAAAAGAGAACTGTTGTCTGAAAAAAGTTGGTTCCCAATCTTTTTCCAAAATCAAAATCATAGGTTGCCTCTAAACGATTTATTCTCACTATCTCTAAAATTCCAAAGGGAACTTCTGAATAATGTACAAACAAGGCCTTCATATGTTGTTTTTTGTTGGTGGGGAGAAGGGGGGTGTGGGTTAGTTAAAAGAAGCAAAATTCAACAAGGATTTGTTTCATTCTAAAACTACACATCATGACATCAAGCAATTCTTTGTAACTGCCGAAAGTGAAAATAATACATCAATATACAAGCAAAAATATTCCTAAGTTCAAACTTCAAGATGATGAATGGACAGAGGACTACTGAGATTAAAGTGGAAACAGTGCATTTTGAAGTTTGAACATTAAGAGATGGTATTTAAAATATAAGTAATGCTACATGTACACAAAAATTAGCCACCAGTATAAAATACATGTTGGAATACAAATACACATTGAAAATAAATTAAACCACACATGTATTTATACACAAATACATTGGTGACTGGTTTTAGTAGCTGATTTTAGTGTACAAATAGCATTTTCGTTAAAATATACTTATTCAAACTAAAAAGAAAGGATGCTTCAGTCAAGAAAGGGGGCAAACTTCACGTTCGAATATTTCCGACCCAGGAAGCAGAAAAGTAGGACATTGTGTGATTACAGCTTAAAAAGGTTTAATTATTTTGTCGATCCCTATAGTTTCATTGAATTTTCAATTAGGTCTCTATATTTTTTTCTTTTTGATTGAATCCCTATACCATATCAGATTTTGTAATTAAGTCTTTGCCGTAACAAAAACGTTGGAATTAATGGAATATTCCATTAAACAAAATGAATATGCCTAACACTTAACAGAATAGTCTGTATAGTTTAACAGAATATTTTGTTAATTCCAACATTTTTGTTACGGTAGGGATTTAGTTACAAAATCTTATATGATATAGAAACCCAATTGAAAAAAAAAAGTATAGGGCGGACGGAATAATTAAACCGCTTAAAAATAACAGCCAAGCTAGATACACTTTACAATTTGTTTGATTCTATATACAAACACTTCGCTACCACCATGATCATGCATTTCCAGTTTTCCACTGTAACTACTACCCTCCGATCAAGCACTATCCTTATTCCTTTTATAGCCAAAGAAGGCAACATTGTTCTTTAAAACCCCTCTCTCAAGCATCAATAAACATGAAGGCCCCAAACAACAACAACAACATTGATCACACTTCTCACGACTCGAATTCAATTATAGTTAAATTTCAACCAGTAATCACCCCAATTTCAACAAACATTACAAAACCTAAAGACCTATTCTACCAGCAACATTAATCACATCCCAAACACAGGCACAATAAACATTTACATTTTCTCTTTACATTTCCTTTCGTTTTCCTTTGTTAGCTCAACAAAAGTAAATAAATAAATAAATGAAGTACAGAGAGAAGAAACACGCAATCAAAGCACAGCGTATATATATAGTATATAATACATAATTAGAAAGGGAAAGTGATGAGGTGAAAAGATTAGAGAGGAAGAAGCATACGAGAGGGCTCGAAAGTGGTCGCGGATCTCACCGTGAATCTGCTCCAGCTCAGGCGTCATGGGCAAGTTGGTGGCCATGGCTGCCGGAGATTCAACTCCTCCAGCAAACTATTAACAATGGAGAAAAAAGAAAACACGAAACAAGCAAAGAGAAACCCTAACTGTGTGTGAACACGGGACAATGGTGATGATGACGACAATGCATAGTTAGTTATTGTTGGAGGCAGGAATAAAGGAACGAAGAAAGGGAAACTACAGAATCCAAAAGATAAGAGAGGATAACAAACAATGTAGAAAGGATAACAAACAATGGAGAAACAGCAACACAGAGAAAGAAGGAAAGAGAATACAAAAAATGGAGAGAGAACGAAACACAGACAGCACAGAACAACACAATAGAATGGTGGGAGTTGGAAAACAAGGAAGAAACAGAATCGCTGTCAGGCAATATTTTTTATTTATTTTTATATTTATATATTCCGTGTCCATTGTGTTTTCTTTTTTTCTTTTATTGTTTTTGTCCAATCGATTTTAATAAAAAAATAAAGATTTAATTAAGGGCAATTTATGTTTTTAAATTGTTTCAACTCCAAATTTATGTAAATGCATTGTTTCAAAAATGGTTACGCAATTACGTTATTTCGCTATATTATATAAACTGTTACTGGCAGTAGCGGTTTATAATTGCACAGAAACCGCTAAAACCAGCAGCAAATTCTGTTCAAAAAGTGCAGCATAGAAACCGCAGCAGCCCATCGCGGTTTATGTTTGAGAGAAGTTGGTCATAAACCGCTGCTGGTTTATGTACGTGGGGATGTGTGCGTAAACCGCTAGAGACTATAGCGGTTTACGTTAAAAGTTTAAGTATATTTTATCTGTTATTAGGTTCATATAGTTGGTGTCTTACTTGACCTTAATACATATAAACCATTCAGTGCAAGCTTGTAGCCTAAGTCCTTTCATCAAACATTCTATGTTAATTACTAGTTAGTTGTATTTTTCAATTGTTCATTCAGTTACTAATTATTATTATTACTGTACTGTAATTATATTAAAATATTAATTTTTTTTCTTGATCAGTTCTAATTCTTATTTTGTTTTGATTATTTATTTTGGTTGATTCATTTTTTTCTTTTATAAGATATTGAATAATAAAATTTATTATAAAAAAAATTAATGTTAACATAGTTTGACAAATTAATAATATTTAAAAAATAATTAAAATTATTTTTAAACATATAATTACTAAAATGGACTTATTTAAAATATTATTTTGTCTTATTTTTATATAATTTAATTTTATTTGTACTTATCTAAAATATTGTCAAAACGGTTTCATATAAGTGTAACTCCTCTTGTTAGTATGGAGTCTCCAACACGATAACAATTAGGAAGGAGAAAATGTGAAGTACCCAAAATGAGCACGATAACAATTAAGAAGGAGAAAATGTGAAGTATACAAAATGAGAAGACCGAAGATCATAACAATAAAGTTTTGGGTGCTAACGACCATGCTAATAATAAAGTTTTAGATCCAATCACTGCTCTTATTATATAAGAGCTTGTCATACACACGATTCCTGCACCATAAAATTTCATAAAAAAATTATATCCATTTGAATAATTAATTATTTATAGCTTCTTAAGATAAAATTTAATTAAAATTAAATCTCTTCATATCTAATTAATGACTTTATCAATTATTTTTTTATAATTTTTTAATAAAATAAGTCACTTTCTTTCATTTTCTTATTTTAATTTCTATTTGGTATGAAAACTCAACACAATAAAATAAAATTTATTTTATAAAAATATCATACAAGACTCAAATGTATTTTTTTCACGTCCGTTTATAAAACTAAAAAAAAAAGAAAAGGAAGAAATTGTAACAATAACATGCATGAATTGGATTAAATTTGATTTGTATTATTATTACTGAACGTAAACCGCTATGGCCACCAGCGGTTTACGCATGCATTTCAACAAACATAAACAGCAGCGGTTTATGAAGAACCATAAATAAACAGAATCCGCTGCTGGCTCTAGCGGTTTCTGTGCAATTATAAACCGCTACTGCCAGTAGCGGTTTATATAATATAGTGAAACAACGTAATTACGTAACCATTTTTAAAACAATACATTTGCGTAAATTTGGGATTGAAATAATTTAAAAACGTAAATTGCCCTTTAATTAATTTGGGTTTTTTTGTCTTCAAATTAATATGGTTTATTTTTATTTTTATTTTTTTAGAAAAACTATTGATAAAATTATTTACACAAAAACAAAATTAACTTTTTATTTATAAAAGATTAATTTTGATTGACAAAAATATCCAACTGTTAAATTTTGAGTTGATTCGATTGAAAAAATACAAGTTTATAAAATTATCTTTATATCTCGGTTTATTTTTTTTCATATGAAAATAATTACGGTGTAACTCAACTAAATAGATGTGTATAAGCTAATGAGCCTTGACTCAAGTGGCATATATCCCCCTTTTTCACTAAGATTTCAGGTTCGAGTCTCGTTTAGTGCAAACTTGACGAAAGAAGGGGACATCATGTGTGTGTGGGTGTGGTGTGTGTGACAGTGAGTGTGTAACCTAGAATTGGGAGTTGTCCAGTGTGAGTTAGTAACCTAAGATTGAAAGTTGTCCAATTGACCAAAAAATAGATGTATATAAAATATTTTGTACTGTTATGGTGTCAGTTAAAATTGCAACCTACGTTTTGCTTTTTCACTTTTTTTTGTTTATGAAACGCACGTGTTTAAGTATGTCAAAAAAAAATTATTTCTCAAATAACCCAAACGCATGTTGCGCTTTGGATTGGGCTTTTTTTTTAAATAGTAAAACGCAGATTGCGTTTTAAATGTGTAGAAAATTTTTATCAAAAGCTGCAAAACACAGCTTGCGTTTTGTACGAAAAAATATTTTAATCAAGAGTCTTGCCTATAAATACGAAACTCAATTCATACAGACTTGTACCTCACTTCTACTCCCATTCCTCTTTCTTTCATATATTTCATATTTGTGAATTTTTTTTTTGGCAATTAGTTGTGTCAACAAAATCGGGTTAGGTAAAAGTTGAGGTTATGGAAGGTATTGCAAATTTACGAGTGTATTATAACGGTGAGAATATATCAAACACACACGAATGGGTGACTTTTATTTGTGAATGTCCATTTTTATTTACTATTCTGTGCACCATGAGTTTTGTAAAGTTGCAAAATGGTCTTTGTAAGAACATACAAAATCACATTACATTTTATACAAGAATCCTGTACAAGTATTTGGTGGGCTTATACAGTTTCAAATAATGTTCATCACTGACGACGCATGTATGTAGCAGATGTTCTATATTTATCAACAAACTCAATTTCACGTGCCGTTGATAGAGCTGTATGTTAAGTTTGAACAGCATACGGGGTTAGACATAGTTGGCAAGGAGGTCAATATTGATGAGCTCGGAGATATAAATTGGGAAAAAGATAATAACGACAGTGAATAGGAATTCAAAGCGAACTACGAAGTCGATAACGAAAATGATGACGGAGACCTAGCAGACAATCCGGCGGAGCAAAATGAAACAAATGCGATTGTAAACCAGCACCCCTTTGGTGTTCCATCTTTTATACAAACTCTGGATCTTGCAGCCATGCATGCCCCGTAATTTTCTGAGTATGCGAATATGGATATGCTATTGTTATTAATTAAAGTTACCATTATCATTTTTTTATTTGCCTTGACCGACTAACAGTGGTTCACGTGTCGTAGGTGAAGGCAATGTTGCAGCGAAAGATGGTGAGTTTAGTGTCAGAATGGAATTTGGTTCTAGAGAGTCTGTGATATCTACAATAAAAAGCTACACTATCTCTAGAGAAGTTGTGATACGTGCTTCAAATGTTCGAGATATGAAGAGTTCAAGTATTATTTAGAAGATATTAGTTTACATTTTTAGAATGTTTTAATTTAATGTATTTGGATTTTGTTTATTTAATTACTAGATTGGGCCTTATGTGTATGAGCTTTAGGGTTTTTTTTGTTTTAACCTAATAAGAGGTTATAAATATCTCCTTAGCTATTGTAGTTGTAGTATAGAATTTTTAGAGGTTTCAAAACCCTTTTTTTGGTTTCGTGATGAAACCATGGTGTGGACAATTGAGGTTGAAGAGTCTCTCTGTTGTTGCATCGGGGAATTGAGTAGAAGGTTAAGGAGTCCCTTCGATTCAATTCCCAAACTATGGCGTTGACAAGTTAGGTTGAAGAGTCCCTTTCTTGTTGCGTCAAGAAATTGGGTAGAAAGTAGAGTGATTCTTTTTGTACTCAATTTCAATCTATTCTTTTTGTTTCTATTTCAATTATAATTTATTTTTTTTTATTCAATTTCAATTCTTGTCTTATTTATCCTATTATTTCTTTATTATTTGGTATCAGAGCTCAAGTATTAGATTAATTCTTATTAATCTATATTTGTTCTTCTTTTATCATTAAAAAAAAGAGTCCAGTGTCTGTTGTGTCTTTCTTTAAGTTCTTATATTTTTTTTCGTTTGCATTTCATTATTGTTGATTTTATTGTTTTAAAAAAAATAAAAAAATATATAGTGCCAAAAAAAGGAGAAAAAAAGAAATATATATAAAAAAAGAAAAAAAGAAATTATCTTCCTTGTAATGATTGTGCTTTTCATATACTATTTTTTCACCTACAAGATTCGAGGATGAATCTTTTTGAAGAGGAGGAGAATGATACGTGCTTCAAATGTTCGAGATATGAAGAGTTCAAGTATTATTTAGAAGATATTAGTTTACATTTTTAGAATGTTTTAATTTAATGTATTTTGATTTTATTTATTTAATTACTAGATTGGGCCTTATGTGTATGAGCTTTAGGGTTTTCTTTGTTTTAACCTAATAAGAGGTTATAAATACCTCCTTAGCTATTGTAGTCGTAGTATAGAATTTTTAGAGGTTTCAAAACCCCTTTTTGGTTTCGTGATGAAACTATGGTATGGACAATTGAGGTTGATAAGTCCCTCTCTTGTTACATCGGAGAATTGAGTAGAAGGTTGAGGAGTCCCTTCGAATCAATTCCAAACTATGGCATTGACAAGTTAGGTTGAAGAGTCCCTTTCTTGTTGTGTCAAGAAATTGGGTAGAAGCAGAGTGATTCTCTTTGTACTCAATTTCAATCTATCATTTTTGTTTCTATTTCAATTTCAATGTATCTTTTTTATTCAATTTTAATTCTTGTCTTATTTATCCTTTTATTTTCGTATCAAGTTGATTACACTGTGTATGAGTCTGAGCCACAAATATTCTATGCAAAATGCAAGGAATATGGTGCATGGTACGATTGGCTTATCCGGGCTAGCTTGATTCGAAAGAAAGATTGTTGGAAGATCAGGAGATACAATGGTAAACACACGTGCACCACGGGAACGATTTCACAAGATCATGCCAAGTTGGACTCAGACACAATTACAGATGCTATTAAGTCGTTGGTTGAAGCAAACCCGTCGATAAAGGTGAAGTCTATTATTGTAGAAGTTCAATCCAAGTTCAACAACACTGTAAGTTACCGCAAGATTTGGTTAGCAAAACAAAAATTTGTTGCAAAAATTTTTGGTGATCGGGATGTTTCTTACCAGACTCTGCCAGTATGGTTGAAAGCAATGACTGCAAAGATGCCAAAGTCTTGTGTTCAAATAAAACACTCTCTGTTTATCGTGAGAGTGAGAATGTTCAAAGTGTAAGAGTTTTCTATCGCATTTTTTAGAGCTTCTATCCGTGTATTGTAGTATTTAGACATTGCAAGCCATTGGTGTAGGTTGATGGCACACACCTGTATAAAAAATATAAAAATTCATTTTTAGTTACGGTGGCACAAGATGGGAACCAAAACATTGTGCCTATTGCATTTGCGATAGTTGAGGGTGAGACGACAGACGCGTGGGAGTTTTTCCTAACTAATCTGCGAAGATATGTTGTTACCATTGATGGCGTCGGCATTATTTTTGACCGCCATAACTCCATCGACACAGCAATAGGTCGCAGTATGATGAGCGGATATTTTATACGCTTTTTTGCATCAATTTCATATAGTTTTTAGTATGTTTTATTCAGTTTTTATTGAGTTTTTATAGGTTTTAGAGTTAAATTCACATTTTTGGATTCTACTATGAGTTTTTGTATTTTTGTATACTTTCATGTATTTTCTAGCTGAAATTGAGGAGTTGGAGCAGAAGTCTGATTCAGAGACAGAGAAAGCACTGCAGATGCTCTCCAAATCTGACCTCCCTGCATTCGAAAGAGCTTTTCTAGAGTTATAGAAGTTCAAATGGAGCGCTCTTAACGGCTATGAAAAGCTGACTTTCAGAGCTTTCTAGCAATATATAATAGTACATACTTTGCTTCGGATTAGAAGGCCCAAAGCTGGTGTCCAATGCCAGCTACCTGCCCCCTTCCTGGCATCCAGCGCTCAAGGAGCAGAGACCAATGTCCAAACGCCCAAAGAGGACTCCCTAGCTGGCGTTCCACGCCCAAGGAGCCTCATAGCACGTAGATCTTATCAAAGCTCAGCTCAAACACTCACCAAGTGGGCCCCAAAAGTGAATTTTAGCACTAAATAGACTGTTTTACCCTTACTAGTCATCTGTTTAGTATTTAAGGTGTATTTTACATAGACTACACACACCATTCAGCATTTTTTTCGTTTATTCCATTGTATTTTTTATCAGTATGAGTTTCTAAACCTCCTAGGTTGAGGGGAGGAGCCATGCTGAGTCCTAGGAATTAATAAAAGTATTACTATTTCTCTTCGATCTGTGTTTGATTAATTCTAAGATGTATATTCGATCTTCATCATGGTGAATAGGATTATCTAACAAATTAGCTCTGTTCATCATATTAAGACGAACGTGCCTGACAAACACCCGCATCTACTTGATTCAGAATGCGTCTTTCACTGGACAAGGACGAACCAATAGCTATGTTTATACATCTCTCAGACGGCTAATCCATGACTTCCTTGGGGACTTCTCGAGACATCAATTTAGCCGATTTTTGAGTAGATTAGGGTCTCTGTGGTAGAGGTTAGAACCAAAAACGCAGCATTCCTCCGATCTGAAAGATTCGACCTTGTCTGTGGCGTTTTGAGTAGCATCATAGAGTATCATATTCAAAGAATGATGGAGTCTCTCTACCTTAATATTTGTCTTCAGCTATGGCAATTAAGTCAATCACAACATACCAATGGCAAAAACATGCTAAGATTTTGCATTCAATTTCAACATAATTTTTAAACATTATCACAACTTTTTTATTTTTTAATTTTAAAATGAAGCTAAGTATTGTGTAATGCAGTGTAATTGGAGAATTTGGTGTTTAACACTGTTGTGGAGGATAACAATAAACAAATCAGATGATCCGAGTTGATAAAAAGTAATTAGACGATTCAATTTGTGTCACCCAAACCACATGTCTCTCATGCAGTGGACTGCGCCTCACTTTTGCTCTATATCACTTGTGCTTTCTCTCTCACACATTTCTTTCATCGACGAATGTTTATCCTGAGACACACTCACTCTCACTTTGAATACTCCCTTCTTCAAAACTTAAAGAAGTAAAAAAGGGACATCAACCACCTCCTTCCAACAATGGCAAAAAAATTGAAGCCAATAATATTTAGGAGATCCAAAATAAAAAATGTTGATCATTGTGAGTTTCACATTGTTAATTATTTTAGCCATCTTAATTATATAAATTATTATTTTAAATTTTATAATTTAATAAGAATAATAGTAATAATGTTATAGAGATTAATGTTGTTTATAATGATTAAACGATAGTATTGTAACATAACATATTGTATTTAGATGTTATGTATTATTGAATCTAAATAATGTTGTTGACATGATATAATTTATATACTAGGGAATATAGTTTTGGATGTATTTGATAATAATTATTAGAATTATATTTTAGATATATTTAAGTTTTATTAATTGTTGTTAGAAGCTTAATATAATTGTGGAATTTCTCTAACAACTTCAAAGTTGCTTTTAAATTTTTTTTGCAATCATTATTGTAATATTTCCGTTCGATATTTTGGTTGACTTGTGATTGTTCGAATTCAATATATATATAATTTGATGAACAACATCTATGAACGAGTTTTAATATAAATTGAAAATATTTTATACATGTTCACTTCGTCACATAATTTGTTTGAAATTGAATGAACCACTAAACATTAATATAAGATACCTTGTACAAAATACATGATATTCTTAGAAATTGAACGAACCACCAAACATTAATATAAGATATCTATACAAAATATATGACACTCTCTTTGATATTTGAGAATCTGTCTTTTCACAAATCACACTTTTTAGTTCTCCAAATAAAAGTATGAAAGGGAAAACAATATCATATGGACTCTTACATACTAAATCTCATTCCGTCAAGTATTTGTAACAAAATTTGACCATAATAATATAATTTTACATAACTCTATCATCCATTTTATTTTTTTACTCACAGTGACAAAATTCAATTTCACTCGAACTCTTCTTTGAAAGTAAAAGAATAAAGCATGAGGTGAGAAGAGAATTTTGCGTAATTGACAATAGTATGTTTATCTATAAATCTCACAAATCAGACTCTTTGATTTATATTTTTTTATTTAAATATATTTTTTTTTAATTTCAAATCAGACATATCTATTTGAGTATTTTCAAAATAAAAAAGAAATTATAAAAGCCTAAATCGAATCTACCGATTTCTATACGTTAAAAATTTTAATGTTTCTTTGCCAAAAAAATCGGACCTCTAATTTTTCTTTTGGAGTTGTGCAAAGCAAATCAAACTCTCCAATTTCACTGTGTTAAGTTAAAAAAATTAACGCCACATTATAGTACAACATATCCCTCTTCCATATCAGTGCATAACAAACAAACAAAATTCATTTCTAAAAAAATAACCCCACTCCACTAGCCAACTCAATGACAAAAAATAACCTATTCTGGTTTTTTTTTTTTTTGTGGGTTATGATAGTGTACGAGTGCATGATATAGTAATCCTTCCTGAAGTTGTGTTTGTTTTAGATCTTAGGTATTGAGAAAATAGCATAATAAGTTAAATATTTTAAAACAATGTGAACTTTTTCAAAATATGATCTCTATATATGTTAAAATTTCATTGCCACCGTTAACACAAGATTGGTCGAAGTTGTAAATGGCTTGGTATTGTGTAAATTATTCATAAAAACCAAATTTTTAGCTACACTTTGTATGAAGAATTAATTAATTATTATTTTATTAGAACTATATTTCATATGCTTTCAGTAATTAATAACGTGAATGGTCAAATTTTTTTAAATAAAGGAAATATTTGAAGATTAAATTTTGATTCAAAATTTTACATGTACCTTCTAAATAACTTTTCAAATGTTTCTATAAAAATTCAAATGCAAAAGTCGTTTAACAAATATAATTTCTCTATTTTATCACTTATTTAAAAAATAGTGTTTCTTGTGAGATTTTGAAAAATAGATTAGCCGTTGAATCAAGTAAAACTAGAGATTCGATTGAAGTTTAGGATAAATATAACGAAATTGAATTAAATATAATAAAATAATATATTTATATATAAAAAATATATGAAAAAATTGAATTTCGTCTAATGATGAAATTCCTTTTCTTTTAAGATTCATAAAAAAATCGAATTTTAGATATTTTGGTTATACAAATTTTAATATTATATTATAAAATTATTTTTTCAATTGATAAAAAAATACATTGATTATATTTTTAATACTTATTTTAAATCGGTCAGCCAAATAATTGATTTCTAACTAATCTAATTGAACAAATTGAATTAATACGATTCTCATAACTATAACTCCTTTTGTTGTTTTCATCATTTTTAGTTTTTGAATTTTTTTGTCAAGATTTAAGATGATTTTTTGCAGTTAATATCTAGATTTAATTATTCTATTGGTCTCTATAATTTTATCAAATTTTCAATTAGGTTCTTATAATTTTTTTTCTTTCAATTGAGTCCTGTTTTTAATTTTATAATTAGGTCATTTCTAATGTAAAAAAATGTTATAGTTAATTGAATATTTCTTTATAAATTGAAAATATTTATAATTAAAAACCTAACTAGATCTTTGATCACATGTATTTTGGGAGAAATATTTTATTAATTTTAATATTTTTGACATAAAATCTAATTACAAAATTAAAAACATTAAAGCAACATAGGAACCAATTAAAAAAAAAGTATAAAAATTTAATTGAAAGTTTAATAAAATTATAAAAACTAATAAAATAATTAAACTTAATATTTATTGTAGTTAGTTATGTTGTTTTTTTTTGTTTATCCAAACGGTATTCTCCAACCCAATAGGTTAAGGACTAATCTGTCATGAAAATAATGTTGTTATTAAAAAATTACACTCAAAATAGATAAGCCCAATCCATAAAAGAAATGTCTAAAAAATCTTTTTCTTGGCTGTCCGACCTGCATGATAAACGGATCCATTGGCCTGACTAAAAAAAAGGGATCCATTGGTTCATGTATAAAACTTTTAAAATCAATTTGAATTGGTTTGTTTATCCAAACGTCAGATGTTCAAATTTCGCTTTATACATGCAGCAATTCATTAACTAAAATTAACTAAATATATATAAAACCTTATATTGATGTTCTAATTAACTAAGTATTGTTTTATCTGCTAATCTTCTTTTTCTAATGAAATAATGTTGAAATTAAACTTCTCATATCACATATCAATATTTTAAGATTTTGTGATTCAAAATTTCTAATGAAATGATGTTGTATTTATTTTTTTATATAAGGTGATACGAAGAATTTAGATCAATAACTAAATTATAGCACATAAATTAGACCATTCATTTTGTACTTAAAAAATGTTAGATTAATATAATTAATCTACTAGTAATCAACTTTTTTTTTTTACATGTCATCAATTATCTATATATTAAACAATTCGAGTTTAATACAAAAGAGTTGTAAATGACAGAATTATTACTTCAAGGATTTTTTTTCTCAAATAAAATAAAAAATAATTAATTTTTTAAATTCTATTTTTCACTTTTAATTAAAGATGAAAAATAGAATTTGAAAAATTAATTATTTTTTTTATTTTATTTGAGAAAAAAATTCATTATTTCAAATACAATATTGTGTAACAACATGGAAAAAATTTAAATTATTAAAAATATTAAAGAATGATATTAAACAAGTTAAGAGACAAATACGTTATTTTAAGACATTTTTAAAATTTCGTCTAAAATCTTTCTACAAGAAATATTGTATTTTGAGAAAAATTATGAGAAAAAAAGGGTAATTTTTATATATAATAACTATGATAGTTAGGTTTAAGATTGAACTGTATTTAAAAATGATATAAAATAATTTTAAAAAATTTATCAATCTTATATAAAATATTAATATTTATTATGAAAAAATAAATAAGAACAAAAAAATACAATTTTATAATACGTGAAAATAGAAGAATCAAACGAATGAATATTATTTTGGACACATCTCCTTCCAAATAATATTTTCTTTGTCAAAAGATTCTGAGTATATGTTAAATTATTTTTCAATGAATATTTATTACTTATTCTTAAAAATATTGCAGAAATACTTTATTGCTATTGTTATTCAATAATAATAAAATGATTATCATTCAAACTTCATGCATAATAAAATTTGTAGAAACTTTTTAAGTATTCTTTGAATTGATTGTATTTGTATGGTTGTTTTTCTAGAGGTTAATTTTAATTTTATGTTCAAATATTTATTTTTGTTTATAGTTTAATGATGATAATTTAAGTAGAATAAAAATATTAAATTATTAAAGTTAATATTCAAATAATTACAGCAAAATCATAATAACAAAATAATATTCGATATTATTTTATTGAAT
>NC_029772.3:99635001-99644590 GCF_000817695.3 Arachis duranensis | reverse complement strand
TAAAAATATTAAAAAATGACATTGAATATATTAAGAGATAAATATGGTGTTTTAAGATATTTTTTAAAAAAAATTAATAAAAAAAATAAAATATTTTATAGGTTCTCAGTTATTTTTTAACCATCTATTATTATTACTATTATTATTATTATTATTATTATTATTATTATTATTATTATAGAGGACCTATCATAGGAGTGGAGAAAAATAATTTTTTCTACAAAAACTCTTTTTACTCTAAGGAGGAGAAAATAATGATTTTCGACCATCATCATTGTTCTTTGAACTTTTAGAACTCATTGTAATAACAAGTATGAAAGAAAGAAGTAGAAGATAGGAGTAGATGAGATGGTGCAAATTTTTTGGTAAGGAATTGAACTCTATTTATAGTGTCCAAAACCAACTTGTAATCTGTTTCTGACATCAACGCCAACGCCAGAATGTAATATGCAATATGGAATTGGCGTTAAACACCAGTTTATGTCGTTTATCTTCATGCAAAGTATGAATTATTATATATTGTTAGAAAGTTCTGGATGTCTACTTTTCAATCCAATTAAGAGCGCACACGAAGACTACTACAATACCCGACTTCAAAGATATCTGGGTTGAGCATATTTAAGATTTATCTAAAACAATTTTTAAGAAGTTTGACAAATTTATATAAACAAAAAAATATGTATCATAGAAAATAAGCTGAATTTAAAAGTATTATTTTGTAATATATGAAGCAAAAATATTATTTACATGTTATCAGATTTTTTTATTAGTTTAATGTTAATGATAATTAATTATAAAAAAATAAATAATATTTTTTTAAAAAAACTTAATAATTAATTTTATGTACTCTTTATGTATTCTTATTATTATTAATTATCATCAATATTAAATTAATAAAAAAATTTAAATAACAGTACATAAGAAATTTATGTCATTAGGAATTTATTTTTATTTTTAATTTAATTATAATATTTTGATATTCTTAGGTTGAATCTTTCTTTTTCTAATACAATTGTATGTAATTTGTAATTTTTTTATCAATCTTTTATGTTTATTGTAACCTGATTTATACATTAAATCTTAGATTTGTTAATTCTTTAGGTTTATTTCTGGTACCTGAGGTAATCTTAGATGTTTATTTTATATTTGTAAAGATCTTCTAAAATATTTATTCGAAAATGTTAAATTATTAAATTTAATATTTAAATTGTTAAGCTAAAATTATAATAATAAAATAATATTAAATGTTATTATACTGAGTACGTACTCTCTGTCATACTTTAATTATTTATTATTATTATTTGTTTTTACAAATATTATAAATATATTATATTATTTTTCACTTATAAATATCATGTATTTAATAAACAGATTTATATATATATTTTACATGTACTCCATTATCTGTATAAAAGTTTAATATAAAATAGTTACAAATAAAAAAGATTATTATTTCAAATACAATCTTATCTAACAAATAGCAAAGGGTTAAATTAGTAAAATATTAAAAAATGACATTGAATATATTAAGAGATAAATACGATGTTTTAAGATATTTATAAAAAAATTAATAGAGAGAAATAAAGTATTTTATATGTACAATAATTACTATATAAACTTAGAAGATAATTAGATTTAAGATAGTATCGTATTTAAAAATTATATAAAATAATTTTTAGAAGACTTATTAATTTTATATAGTAGAAAAATAAACCATACAAAAGGTATAATTTTATAATAGGTAAGGATAGAGGAGTCAGACAATTGGCAAAGAAAATAATTTTTTTTAGTTTTTTAATTATTCTTCTCAAGTATTTTATTTTTTAATATTTTAAAGATATATTATTACGAAAAATAGATATGAATTTACTCTTAAAATATCATATAAATAGTTTATTATGAAAAGATTTTATGAATCTTATATAAAAATATGAATATGTAAGAGAAATAAATCAAGATAAATGGTATAGTTTTATAAGGTAAATTCTATGATGTTTATAATTTGATGTTTAATTTTTGTTTAATTTACTTTTTATGATAATTTTTAAATATTTAATAATTATTTATTTTTATATTTTTTAAATTAAATATTAATTTTTAACTTTTATTTCTTTTAGTAAATTTGACAAACACTTGTAGACACCATAATAATCATCATTTTATAATAGATAGAGGTTGACTCAATTTTTTCAGTTTTCCCTTAATATTCTTCTTTTTAAGTATTTTGTTTTTCTAGTACTCTATAGATATAGTATTATGAAGAGTACACATGAACTTGCGCTTAAAATATAAAAAGATTTTGAGTATGTATTAAATTATCTTTCTATGAATATTTATTACTTATTCTTAAAAATATCACAGAAATAGTTTATTGTTGTTGTTATTCAATAATAATACAAAATTATTATTATTAGTCTGTATGTTAAATATGTCTTTGACCTTTTAAAACGGGGATATTTTCGTCCCTCAAGATTGGAAAATACAATTCGATCTCCCACGTTTTAAAACGGGCGACAATTAAACCCTTCTGTCCGTTTTGGGCCAAAAACGGCAACGGACCCAGCTGACATGGAGGGGCAGTGAATGACGTGGCCGTTACGGTTGCTGAGGTGGATTGGTACCTTATTGTAGTGGATAAATTCGTCCCTGAAGTGCCAAACGACGCCGTTTCCACCAGTGAGCCCTATTTCATTCAAACGCAAGGTGGAAGTCATGGCCGCTGCTTCTGCGATCGTCCATGATGAGCGAGGGGTTCTTCATGCACAAGACCTGGACGGGGATCTTCATGCGCTGTTGCAGGAGGTTGTGATCGAGATGGGGTTGCGCCGAAGTGCTTCTGCGGCGTTTATGCCATTCTTTACAAGTCAAGAACAGCATCTAATTCCAATAGGATGTTTCTCGGGTGTCCATTCTTCAAGGTGAGTGATTAGTTTGATAGTAGTTGGGTGGGAGTGTTCTGTGTCTAATTATGGTGTTATCTGAAAAATTGCTCCAGGTTAAAGAACGGTGTTACCGGTATTTTGTCTGGCTTGACGAACACCTGAAAAAAATTAGGGCCATGGAGTCTAAAGCATTGGGTGTTGTGGATGATGTTGGAGGTGTAGACATTGAAGATCATGTGGTGCAAAGTCTGGGATTGGGAAAAAAATTCAACTGCTGCGAAGCCAGGAACTGGAGAAAAAAAATGAAAGAGTTGGAGAGAAAACTGTTATGTATGGAGAAGAAAGAAAAGAATGAGTATGTGGCATATTGCTTTGATTAGTGTAGTTTTTGTTGTTGCTGTATGTTTCTTAAAGTGGTGAGGATGATGAGTTGATGCACAATGTTGATGATGTAATGAAAATTGCCATTGTTGGCTATTCAATGAAAATTGCCATTGTTGAACAAAAAATAAGGTAGTAATTATGTGAATCAGCTATTTTATAAGGTAGTAATTCTGCATAGATTATGACCAAAATATGAACAACAATGTATCTGTTTTAATCCAAAACATAAACAAGTTTGCCACAAAATAACAAAACATCTGGTTGGCATATAAACAAGTTTGTCAAACTACAATAAGTAGACAGTGTTGTTTAATTCAGATTGAATACTATTACAAAAAACAGAAATTTATTCAGTAGTGTTCAGTTCTTCTGATTCATGGATCCAGGAGTTTGGATGAAATTCATTCCTATGGCCTCATTGCTAGCGACTTTGTAGGTCTCCTCTGATGTAGCGACACTGGCACTGGTACTTTGAGTCTGGGTTGTATTTTAGGGTGGAGTTGGAGGTGGATTTGGACTTGCTTGGGGCCTTCTGATTGTCTGCTTGGGTCTGAATTTGGAGGCAGCCCCTGGAGTTTTGGGTTGCCCCATTATTGGCAGCTGGGATGGAGGCCTAAATGGAGTTTGGACTGGAGCGGATGGTGTTGTTGCTGTAGCATTCTGGCTGAGGACATGATTCTACAAAAGTAACCGAATTATTCAGTTGTTCAAATGCATTGACATGAATAAAGTGATTGTGATTATGAGTGTATTATTTAGGGGGGAGGCTTACAGTAGACCTCTCTTGCACAGCACTATTCTCAGCCAAACTTTCAGTCTGTGTTTGGCTTTGATCCTATGCAACATAGATCAAAGAAGAAAAGAACATGGACAAATTAGTCCTTATCAAAAAGTTATAATGACATCGTAACCACTAACAAAATTTAAAATGTACAGATCGATCCTAAAGCATAGCAGGGATACCTCTGGTTGAGAGGCTGATTGTGATAGGGGAAGCAGCTCCAAGGGTTCTGTGTTTGCATCAGTCTTCTTAGCTTTTTTCTTTTTTAGTTTCCAATTTGGGTTGCTTGGTGCTCCCTTACATGTCTTATAGTTATGGCCTTTCTCATTGCACTTGTTGCATGTCACTTGAAAGTTTCTCTTAAGCTTGTCACCCCGAATATTAGCCTCAGCAGGATCCTTGTTGCGATTGTGTACTTTAGGCCTCCCAATAGGTCGCTTGATGGCTGGTGGAGCAGGCTTCAGCTGGTCAGTGGTTATCCAAAATTCCTCACTTGGCACTGGTTTGATACAATGTGCATATGTCTTGTGAATAGATTCCATACATAACCAGGGATGCACATAATCATCTACCTGGTCATGCCTCTTTCTAATTGCAGCAATACCGTGAATGCATGGCATGCCTGAATCAAAACCACATACCATATTACTTAGCATTATATTAGATCAGCCCTAAAATCATTCAGAACATATTACCTAGCACTATATTAGATCAGCCTTAAAATCATTCAAAACATATTCGATCATCCTTAAAGAAATCATTCAAAATTAAAGATACACCGGTCAGTTGCCAAACATTGCATGAACAAGTGTGTTTGATCAAATCCACATCTACTTTGGTTTGCTTTCTGCTAACTTGAAATCTTTTTCGTTCGTTATCTCCAACCCATTCGGCAATCCACCTGCTGCTGGGTTTTATCAGCCTCTGCAACCTTTTCTCCTGAACGGGTGCAAGCTTTTCACTATGGTGCTCTAACAGCCTAATATGCTTGGTCATTCTCCACATTAGGTAGCACCTAATTTCCTCACACATAGTCAAAATTGGCTTCATTCTGTACTTAACAACTTTTGCATTAAATACCTCGCACATGTTGTTAGTTAGGTTATCCACCTTAGGGCCATGACTGAAGAAAGCCTTAACCCAAGTGGCTGGTTCAAACCTCATCAGATACTCCTATGCCGCCTTATTCACCACCTTCAGCTTCTCCATGGTCTCTTTGAACTCTGGTTCAGTGGTGCACCTAGCACAGTCCCATACTATGTCTCTAATGTGCATATCTTTGAACCTATTTATGAAGTTTTTTCACATGTGCATGACACAGTTCCGCTGATGTGCTCTCGGCATTACCTCCTTTAAGGCTGGTAGCAGACCCTGGCAACACATAATATTGCATACACATATATGCAGCAGTTTAAATTGCATTCACTAATATGCAATAACTTCAATTGCAAACACATATATGCAGTATTCACTATTTCATACACTACTATGCAGAAATATCCATTGCAAACACAAATATGCACTAAATTCAATTTCAAACACATACATGCAGTGATTTAGTATGCTGCACTAATATGCAGAAATTTAATATCTACCACATACATGCATTACACTAATATCCTACACTAAAATACAGTAATTTAACATGATACACTAATATGCAGTAATGTAGAAGTCTAACCTTTTGTTGGTCGGACATAAAGTTCCAACCAAATTGATGTGCATCACCCAGATCTTCCTGAAGCAGTGTGAGGAACCATTTCCAGGATTCCTTCGTCTCCGATCGTGCAACTCCATATGCTACTACGTAGAATTGGTTATTGACATCCTGTGCCACCGCTGACAGTAGTTGGCCTCCATGATATGTCTTCAAAAATGCTCCATCTAGATGGATGAAAGGCCTACACCCAGACTTAAAGCCTTGCTTACAACCCTCAAAGGAGATATATATTTTGTCAAACACAGGTAGGGATTGAGGGATTGGGATCACATCAACTCTTGCAGTTGAGCCAAGATTACTCTTAATGATCTCCATGGCATAGTCCCTAAGCTTCCCATACTGTTCCTTTTCATTTCCCATAATCCTCTCTTTGGCCTCTTTCACTGCCCTATAGACCATCTTCGGATGCAACACTAGATTAAAGTCTTCTCTAAGAAAGTCAATTGCCTCATTAGTAGTCATATGAGGTTGACTAGCCATTCTCTTCTCCACTTTCTTGCTGACCCAGTGTTGATCAGCAGCATTACTGCCCAGGTCTCTAGCACATGTATGCTCTGCCTTGTAAGTCTTTACTTGATAACATAACAATGTTTTACTGTAGGATAGATGTGCTAGCCATGGACATTCTTCCCCCCTGCAGCCAACCCTCACCCTTTCTTTATCATTTTTTATCCACAGCAGTTCCCTCCCTTCAGAAATGAACATATCTTTTACCACTTTTTTGAACCCATCAATGGTTGCAAACTTCGTTCCTATCTCGAACCTACCCTCCCCGAACCCATACTCTTCATTGAAAACTGGAAACTCATGCTTTTCTCCCTCATCCTCTGAAGACACTGGTGTGTGAAGTTCCTCTGATGCATACTCATAAATCAGATCATCATCATCTAAAACCTCCTCACTCACATAGAGTCCAATTGGAGGCATATCCCTGGGTTGCACATTTGGAACAGGTTCTTCAGCATCTACAGCAGGCCTACTTCTTTGTTGATTTGCATTAGGCCCATTCCTTCTGGGCTTCGGAGCAGGCCTGGTCTTTTTGGACTTTTCTCTTGGCCAAGTTTCTTTGGGCCTGGCTGTTCTTCTGGTCTTCACAGTAGGCTCATCACCTTTGGCAGCACTTTCCCTTGCACTCCTTACTCCACCTCTGTTTTTAACCCCACCTCTGTTTTTAACTCCACTTGACTCTGCTCCTGTCCCTTCTTTCACACAGCTCTGTTTCTTTGGCAGAACATTGTCCTTCCCTTTCAGACTTCTTTTTTTCCTCATCCTATGATCCTCCTCATCATCACTGGAACAGTCCTCATCCGAAATAGTCTCTGAGTCAGTCAGAGGAGGTTTATACACTTCATCCTTCTCACTTTCTTGCCCATCAGCTTCTATGGATGGTGATGGTTGGAGCTTTCTCATGATGCTGTCCACATCAATAGGGTCATCAAACTCTTCCACCCCTGCTTCTGCCGCAGCAGCTTCCTCCACTATCTCTGGCTCATCAACGGGATGGTCGAAGTAAATGTGGAATTCATCCGTCGTTGAATTCTTCAGCTTATTCTCTCGAAGTTCATTGATGCCTGCATCTCCTCTCAGAATGTGCAGTCCAGCCTCAAGATCACTACTAGTTGGGTCAAACCAATACACTGCCCTATATGATGCATACCCCAAACCCTTGAACAATGTCACCAAATCCCCAAAATTCACGAAGTCTAAGTCCATTTCCGAAAATTTTTCAACTTTTCCACCAATATACTCAAGAGTTCCACTGGCTTTTCTACCAAAATGGCCTCCGTGGTGAAAAACAGGTACCACATACATATCATCCATCTGCATTATCCACAAGTACATAAACCAGATATTAAACCCTACCTATTCAAAATTTTGGAATCAGGTAACTTCACATACATTTTCCTCATTCTTTTACCCCAAAACAAAATAAAAACCTGCAGTCCCCCATAACTCAACCCCATGCATTCTCAGTTAAACAACATACATACTCTTCATTATCACTCTTACCTCTGTAGATGATGGCAGGTTCCTCTCCACGCAAAGGTTGCCGTAACCTTCAACAGCAACCACAACGACTGACCAGACCACCGCTTTCAACTGTAGGAAGTCGTTCTTTTTTTGGAGGGAGAAGGTCGTTCCTGTTCTGATAGGGTTTTCTGTAATATGTGGAGTAAGGGTTGGGTGTTATGGGGAATGCGAAGCTTCAAATATGAGGATGGTGGAAACGGCGTCATTTGGTACTTCAGGAACGAATTTGTCCACTAAAATAAGATACCAATCCACCTTAGCAACCGTAACGGCCACGTCATTCACTGCCCCTCCATGTCAGCTGGGTCCGTTGCCGTTTTTGGCCCAAAACGGACGGAAGGGTTTAATTGTCGCCCGTTTTAAAACGTGGGGGATCGAATTGTATTTTCCAATCTTGAGGGACAAAAATGTCCCCGTTTTAAAAGGTCAGGAACCTATTTGTCTTTTACTCTTATTATTATTATTATTATTATTTAAATTTCATGCATAATAATTTTTTTAAAAAACTTTTTAAGTATTTTTTGGAAGGATGATAATTTTAATTTTATATTTAAATATCTATTTTTGTTTATAACTTAACGATGATAATCTAAATAATAAAAATATATTATATTATTTAATTTAATATTCAAATAATTAGGCCAAAATTATAATAACAAAATAATATTCAATGTTATTTTGCCGAGGACACTCCCTTATTTTTTAACTATTTATTATGTGTTGTTGTTAAATGTTAATAATATTATAGATATATTATGTTACTTATCACTTATAAATATCATGTATTTAATAAATAGATTTATAATTAATGAATTAGTACTCAATTCTTTTGAATATGTGCTTAATTATCTATGTATTAAACATTTAGAGTATAATACAAAAGAGTTACAAATGATAGAATTATTATTTCAAAAGCAACCTTATCTAATGGTGGGTGAAATGTCAAATTAATAGAAATATTAATCAAGTTAATAGATAAATATGTTATTTTAGGACATCCTTGAGATTGTCTTCTAAAATCTTTTTATAAAGAATATCGTGTATTTTGAGTAAAAAAAATTTCGTGTACAACAATTATTATGTAAACTTAAAAGATAATTAGATTTAAGATTAGACCGTATTAAAAATTATATAAAATAATTTTTGAGAAGTTTATCAATTTTTTTATAAAAATATAAATATATACCATAAAAAAATAAAAATAAAAAATATAATTTGATAATACATAGGGATAAATAACTTGTGATAAAAGTTAACGAATTATAACTTAAATGGTATAATTTTTCTATGCACACTTAAGAGATCGCGAGTTTGAATCTTTTTATCTTCAATTAAAAAATGGCTCATGATAGAAGAAAAAGAATATTATTTTAAATTAATATAGACGTTCCATCTCCTCCAAAACTATTGCTCTGTATGGCTATGTGGTCTTTTCTCTTCAAGCAATAATGTTCAAACTTTTAGCTAGCACAAGCAGCAATACATTATATATGGTTTTTGGCTAATTACCAATTGAAAAACTGTTTTGATTGGAGATGAATTATCGCTTCTGCCAATTAGAACCTCCAAGGTCTCAAGTGTCACATTTTCAATATTTTTCATTTTTACCATTTCTTAACTTTGGTAATGTTGATCTATGGTTAATTATATTCGAATTAAAGAATTGCCAAAGACCAAAAAGAAAAAGAAAACAGTTTGGAATAACTTAAAGAAACTAATTAAGAAACAAATAAATAAGATTCATGGTAATTGGTAAGTTTGGAATGGCGTTAAAAAAATTACGTAAATTTT